>NC_041397.2:312662298-312727298 GCF_900747795.2 Erpetoichthys calabaricus
TATATAAATGTAATGAATTATTATTATTTATTATTAAACACTAAAGTACAAAAACGAAGTAGAAAGTAGCATTAAACGCAACACCGCCAGGAACACCGGCACACTGCGTCTACTAAACACTAACAAGCACTAAAGGAAAAAAAAACTATTCAGTAAGTACCGCGTCTACTAAACAGTAAAGGAGAAAGGACTAACCGCATCAGCTGCGGAGCTCAGCTCGGAGCGAAATGAAGTCAATGAAATGAGATGAATGGGAGGGGAGATGATCACGTGACTCCAACACCCGCCTTAACTCTCCTCCCTCCACAAACACACAAACACACCCACACGGATCCCAACTCTCCTTTATATATATAGATAATTGTGGTGTTTGTGGCTGTGCGCACTTGGAAATGGGTGAAAATAAAAACCCAAAGTTGTGTTGGGTAGATGTTGTGTCTGAGTTTTGGGAGCTCAGTGGCGCCCCCTTGTGGTTACAACAGCAGTGACACAGGGAGCTGGCACTATCTTACTGGTGTCATCCACAGAGCAGATAACTTCATGTGAATTCGGCACTTGAGGCTTCTTCTTCTTCTTCTTGTACTCTTTGCCGCCTTCTTACCATTCTCTGGGAATTAAAGATGTGATGATCAAGGTGGAAAAAAATGATATGCAGGATTTAACCAGAAGCAAGGAAACTGTGAATGACTTGAAAACCTTTTTTCAGAAAATGGTGGCGGTCATCGGCAGTCGATTCTCATCACCTCCTATGGCCAGCCTGCCCCCTCCTCAACACACCACCACCTCCTCCTCTTTCTCCACCACTGACGTTTCCAACCTCCTCTTTAGCTGCCCCAATACCTGTCCACTAGACCCCCGCCCCTCACACCACCCTTCCCTCACTCACTTACATAAGACATCAACACCTCACACCACACAGGCCTTTTCCCCCACATTGCTCAAACAGGCCCTAATAAGTCTTCTTCTCAAGAATCCCACTTTTGACCCCACTCAGGCCTGGGTCTCTCCTCTCCTTTCTCTCTAAAGCACTGGAATGTGTCGTCTCTAACTTTCTTCAACAGGACAGACTGCTTGATCCTAATCAGTCAGGCTTCCAGAGAGGCCATTACATCGAGAGGACTCTTGTTTACCATTGTCAACACGTTACAGTTGGCTAGAACTACCAACATGCCTTCTATTCTCATCCTGCTAGATCTTTCCTCTGCCTTCAACTCAGTCAACCTTCAGATCTTCCTTGCTGCCCTCAATGACCCAGGCATCACTGGGACTGCCCTCAGGTGATCTGAATCCTACCTCTTGGGCAGGTCCTTCTGTGTGTCCTAACATGGAGAGATGTCAAAGGTGTACCAGCATGGGTGTGTTCCAAGGATTGGTGCTGGACCCTCTCCTCGTCTCTATATATAGAAAAGCGCTATATAAATGTAAAGAATTATTATTATTATATACCTCTTCACTGGACCCTACCATCCAGTCCCATGGTTTCTTCTATGCAGATAACAAGCAGCTGAACCCCATTTGTTCCATCCAGAGAACCACAAGATATCCATTAGAATCTCAACATGTCTCACTGATATTGGAAACTGGATGAAGGGACACCATCTCCAGCTCAGCCTGGTCAAAATGAACCTTCTTGTTATCCCACCTCGTCTCTGTGCAGCTCGGCTCACAGTCACTAACTGGATCACTGCAGCTCTCTGCTGTCAGGACCACTGGCTTGTGTCACTGAGTGGCTTCAGAGGATTCTAAATGCAGAGGCACATGTGGTGTTCAACCTGCTGAGGTGGACACAAGTCACTCCTCTCTTCAGTTCACTGCACTGTTAAGAGTCATGATCCAGTTTGAAGTGTCCTCATCTGGTTTGTTTAATTGGTGGACTTTTTCTTGTCCTTTTTGTTAGCCTGAGAAGACTCCGTGATGACACAATTAAAGATTTAACCCTACCTACAATAATGAGCAAACTAACTGTTAATATGAACACGTACTACACCACGCTTCTATCTCTACGTAGAACATTTCATAGCGCCGCTCTCTATCCCCACCTAGTGGCGGAAGTACACAACACAACATAACTGTTAGTTCTTTACGCGAGCGCTGCTGTGTTAGTCATTGTTAAACTGCTGGTGCCAGACGTTAGAGTGCAATGCGTACAACCTACAGTTTACATTGCAGGTCAGTCCGTGCTTTTTTTTTTTTAATTTATATGTGAAACAGATCAGATATTTTAAGAGAACTGTCATTACAAAAAAAAAAAAAACAAAACAACAGAATCCAAACTTTTTTACAAGGCCTTTATGCCGCTCTCGTAATAATTCTTCTCCTCCAACCCTGCCAGATGGCGCTCCCTCCAGTCTGGTCTTCTGTTTTATGCGTCACTTCTTTCTATGAAGACTGACAGTGGTAACTGCGCTCAAACTAACAGCTCCTTCGTGTCTTGTTTCTCTTCTTTGCCGTTACAAGCTGACGAAATCACAGATATCCTGAACTGAAACAGCAATAAAGGAGTACAGCGACCACCATCTGTCAATGAGGTGTCTGTTTGAATACCCTGAAGCAGAGAACATTCAGGATAGATGCGTGTACTCATATCAGATTGGGACAGACGGACAGACAGCTAAATAGATAGATCTGAAAAGCACTATATGATAGATAGATAGATAGATAGATAGATAGATAGATAGATAGATAGATAGATAGATAGATAGATAGATAGATAGATAGATAGATAGATAGATAGATAGTTAGATAGATGTGAAAGGTACTATATGATAGATAGATAGATAGATAGATAGATAGATAGATAGAATAGATAGATAGATAGATAGATAGATAGATAGATAGATAGATAGATGTGAAAGGTACTATATGATAGATAGATAGATAGATAGATAGATAGATAGATAGATAGATAGATAGATAGATAGATAGATATTTATTTTATTTTTAAAAAGACCTTTATTGATCAAATAGCAATAAATCAAATTAATATATAACAGGTAACATATAACCAAATTTTACAGGCTGCTGCATCAAATGAGAATCAATTCCCTTGCAGTCCGTATTTGATATACTATTTCTTATATTAATTTGAAATGACCCCAAAAAAACTTTTCCATTCTTCTAATTTACAATTTAAACCCCTGAGCCCGTATCAAACAAGCACTTAAAAGTCCCAAATCATAACTTCAACAGAAACATTATGATGTTACACCGTTCAATAGCTCATCTATTTTACGATCATTATAAGAAAACACAAAAAGGAGAACTTCAATAATGTCTCATACATTCATTTTTAGTTCTCCATCATCAATTGAGCAAAGCAACCCTTTAATCCCCCACACATTATTTTAAAACAAATCTAATGTATTCATCCATTTATAATACGTATATTCCATTATTATTCTGGAGCATACATTTATCTTGAAAATCATCACAGCATCAGTAGCACCCTGTCCCAGATTGCTTATTATTTCCTACTCTTTAAAATTGCTAATTTTGCTTCACCCAATAAATAGTTTAATAGCTGAACTTTTTGACGATTTTCCGTATTATATTTTGTTCCATAAATGGACATGATATTGTTAAATTTCCCCATTAACCTTCTACATATTTCACTAAAAAAATGAAAAAAAAAACTAAGTCTCATACATTGCAAGAATAAGTGGAATATAGTTTCTTTTTGTCCACAAAATACACAAGTATCATCCTCTTTCTGCTCAATTATTTTTAAAAAGGAATTGGTAGCAACAATCCCATGCAGGACTCTCCATTGTAAGTCTGCTGTTCTTTTCTTATTCGGGGGCTTATATAGCTCCCTCCAAGCAGGTGCACTCCCACCTTCCACCCCCAGATATTCTCTCCATGGTGTGTCACATGCTGTTTTTAGTGCTGCAAAGTGTACAGTTTTTACACAATATTTATAAAGGTCCCCCTTCGACAGAGACTTAAAACTCACGACTTCCCCTTTATGGAATGTCATGATCGTATTATCGGTGAGTGAGGACAGATCAACAGTAGGGCAGACCTCCATCTCCGTGTTTGCTGCTCTAATCGAGTTGTTCAGCCGATGATAATCTTTGGCCATGAATGATAAAAAACTCTGAAGCATTCTGACTGACTTGACCCCCAGTATTGAAGATAGCACTGCTGGGTCAATAAAGGACTTCTTGCTGTCATCATAAATTTGGGACAGTGTAAGTATTTGATGTGTGATGAGTGTTTTAACAAAACTATCACTTAACAACACAGGACATGAAAAAACAGAGTTGAAAAACTAAAGGCTCATCAGCCAACCAACCAGATGTAGCAAAGTTTCTTTTAAAAACAAAGTGCCACGTTAATAAGACTCCCTTGTAAAAATTGGGGTAGGCTGGACAGGTCCATTTTGTGAATGTTCATCACCAGAAGTTGTTTATCAAACCGAAGCCTCCCACTCGGCGGAAGAAACCCATCGCCATCTCTCTCCAACTCAGAGGGTGAGAAACAAAAAAAACCTTCTGCAGAACCTGAAGTCGAAATTGTGCAACTTTAGAGACAACATCAATGAGCCCCTGACCACCCTCTTCCAAAGGTAAAAACAGTACACTTTGTTTAATCCAGTGTAGGCCCACCCCAAAAAAAAATCAACCAGAAGTCTCTGGATTCTGTGTAAAAGCCCAGGAGGAGGGGTCCCCCACTCACAAGTTTGTGCCAGAGCATAGAGGCTATCAAATTGTTAATTACAATCACACGTCCCCTGTAAGACAGCTTAGACACAATCCACTTCCATTTGTTCAGTCTCATAGTTACTTTATCTAAAAAATCCTTCCCAATTACTGTTGTCCACCCCCTCAGCACCCATCACCACCCCGAGATATCGAAAACACCTTCTGTCCCACTCATTTCTAAGGGCAGATCTGGTGGTGAACATGCTGTCCAGGAGCCAATCAAAAAAAGCGGTACTTTTGGCCCAGTTGATTCTTGCTGACGATATTTCTCAAATACTTGTTGACATGAAATTAACATTTAATGTCATCGTTTGATGTGACAAAGATGACAACATCATCAGCATAGGCCAAATATTTAAAATTAACAGTTGGGCACATAGGAAAACCCACACCCTGCAGTCTGCGACCTATCTGACGTAAAAATGGTTTCAATTGATAAAGCATATAGCATTCCAGATAAAGCACAGCCCTGTCTGAATTCCTCTGTTTACTGAGAATGGGGGCACTCAACGAACCGTTGACTTTTAAAACTCCAAAAATATTAGTATATAATAGCCTTATCATATTATAAAACTGTCACCCAAAACCAAAACTTTTCAATGTATTAAACAAATATCGGTTGATCTACTCGATCGAAAGCCTTTTCCTGGTCTAGGGACAGAATCCCCAAATCAACCCCACACAGATTACATGCTGAGATAACATCCCGCAATACAAAAATATTATCATGAATTGACCGGTCTGGCACACAGTATGATTGACACGGGGTGAATTATGGAGTCCATTACATTCCTCAGGCGGTTGGCCAAGGCCCTTGAAAAGATTTTGTAGTCTGTACACAATAGGCTCACAGGACGCCAGTTTTTGATTTGACACAAGTCCCCTGTTTTTGGTAGCAGAACGATGACAGCTCTTCTGCAGCTCAGTGGTAATTCACCCAACCGTAATGCTCTCCAGAAACACTGTAATCATGTCTGGTCCCAACAGATGCCAAAACTGCTTATAGAATTCTGTTGGAATCCCGTCAATCCCGGAGTCTTTCCAACATTTAAATTAGACAGCGAGTCGGAGAGTTCCTGCAGAGTAATCTCGGTGTCCAGATGTAATTTTAACTTTTCCGAAATTGTTGGCACACCATCCAAAAACTCAGACATTGCAGCCTCATCGATGCTTTCCTCCTTGAATAAATTCTTGTAAAATGATACAGCAAAGTCTCTTATCTCCCCTGTAGTACACAGTTCTTGACCGTTGGTGTCACGGAGCATATGGATTGTCTTGCTCTGTGCTTCCTTCTTTTCAAGACTAAAAAAAAACCTTGTGGGTGCGTCCAGGTGATTCAGATTCTGGAAGCGAGACCTCACTAAAGCCCCCTGAGCCTGCAACTCCAGAAGCTGAGACAGTGAATGTTTTTTGCTGTTAAAATTTCAAAGGTATCCTTATCAAAAGTTTTTTGAAGAGTAGCCTGTAGTTCAGTGATGTCCTCCTCCAGGCTTTTCATATGATCCACACTCCTCTTCGTCACTTGCTTGGTGTATTGTTGGCAAAAAGCTTTGATCTGTACTTTTGAGACATCCCACCATTGTTTGAGGGAAGTGAATTTGGATTTAGTGAGGGTCCATTGCTGCCAGAAAAATTCAAAGCACTGAAGGAAGTTCGAATCATCCAACAGGGAAACATTGAATTGCCAGAAAGACTTGAATAAAAGTTTTTTAGAAAAGGTGAGCTTTAATGCTACTAGCGAGTGATCAGAAAGACCGAAAGGACAGATATAAGTAGTGGTGATTGTATTCAGAAGATGCCTTGAACAGTAAAACCTGTCTAACCGTGCCATTGAAATGTGGCCACCCCCCCCTTTTACCCAGGTGTATTGTCTATCTGTAGGAAAATTATTCCGCCATACATCCACCAGATCTGACTGCTGTAATAAAGTATGTAATACTCTGACAGAAGCTGGATGAGGCTCAGTACCATTTCGATCCAGTTGAGCATTTTCTGTACAATTAAAATCCCCTCCTAGTAGAAGAATTTCTCCATTAATAAACGATTCCACCACCTTTCTCAATGAATCAAAGAAACAGATCCTCTCTCGACCATTTGTTGGTGCATAGGAATTAATGAACACGAGGTCCTGATCGCCATCTTTAATCTGCACCACCAGCAGGTGCCCAGCCACCACCTCACTAATATTAGTGATCTGTAAATTTACAGTTTTGGAAATCAGCACAGCAACCCCAGCACTGATATGGGATCCGTGACTAAGCACAGCCTGACCCCCCCATTCACGTAGCCAGTCCGACTGATTCCTAGTATCGGTGTGTGTTTCCTGAAGTAGTGCTATGTGAAGGCCTTTTTGCCCTAAATAATCAAAACAGCAGCCCTTTTTGCGTCTCCCCTACACCATTTACATTTAGACTCCCAATATGTAAAGAGTCCATTAATACAAAGCACAAGGGAGTGACCAATAAATTACACAACACAAACGAATAAAAGCAACGTAGAGCTACCTCCATCATGATTAAAGCAGTGATTTCCTAAGCCTACTGATCAGATTCTTTAATCTCACGGACTCTTTCTGGTCCATACCAAGCTGTACGGCATTGCGCATCACCCTCTGTGCTGACACCAGGAAGAGCTGAACATCTGGGAAGTGCTCCTCCACTTTAACTCCTCTCTTGCCCTCAATAAATTCCAAGAAATACCGAATACTTGCGGTGCTGTATCCGCCTCCGAGTGTATATCTTGATGAGGACTCGCTTCTCACGGAGGCGTCAGTGTCACTGCCCTCATCCTCCCTGTCGCCCACATCACAGTCACTGTTACTTTTAAACAAGTGGCTGCGTTCACTGGATGGCTCGCTGGACACAAGGCTTTTCTTTGCAGACTTTGTATTCTCCGATTTATTCTTTCGCTTATGACGGGGCACTTTGAAACTCTCATCCCTCTCGCTCACACTTGCACTCCCACTCTCCACGGCACACACCTCGTCCATCGGCCTCTCACTCATCTGCCTTTCCACGACTTGCGCCGAGCTCTGCTTCGTCAGCAGTGCGTTCTCAGCGGCCTGAACTTGTGCAGTTTCATCGGTTACCTGAGACTCGTTCACAGCAGTGGCGACTGGCGCAACTCCTTCGGAAAGAGCGTTCAATGTCGTCCCCTCACTGCTACTGGTCTCAGGCTCTGTGCTTACTTTACACACTGCACTGTCGGCTTCTGCCGGCATTTCATTGGCAACAAGAAGCGCGCTCTTCTCTGGAGCGTCTACAGACAGAAAGCTTGCAGGCCGATCACACACAACACCCGCACCCTCCAACCGATCGTTACACTCAGACACATCATCCTCCATATTGTCCACCTCACTTTCATACTCAGACTCACAGTTTTGATCGTTAACCCCGTCATTGTTCTCCTTAATCGGAGCGGAGCCGCCCGGCAGCACCCCAGGCTCATGTTTGCACTGTGCCGCCTTGTGTCCAGCTCTGCCGCAGTTAAAGCATTTCATTGTATCTGAAGTGACAAATACTACGTAATCATCGCCCTCTACCTTAAACCTGAGCGCCACGTTTATTTCCTCATTCATGTTATTTAAAATCATATAAACTTGTCTCCGAAAGGAGACCACATGTTTTAATTCCTGCATCTTGCAGCCAAGTGGGATCAATACTATATCAGACATTATCTGCCCATAACGTTTCAATTCCCTTAGGTAAATTATCATTTTTTAAGAAAGGTGGAACATTAGAAACAATAACTTTCTTCGCAGGCGCTGATAACGGCAGGACAGGAACTAATGCGCCATTGATAACAACCCCTTCTTCAACGAGTGTATTTACAAGAGACTCGTCGTTTAAAAAAACAACCACAACCTTGTTCATTCTGGAGGCGGATAGGACATTTTTATAACCGACAACTTTTCCTACTCCCACCACACATGCTTCGGCAGAAAACCTGGGGGGTCCACCAGGACCTTTGCGCCATGACGGCGTGAAAGATTTTCAAATGCCTTTGGTAACAAACCAGGAGCCCTGCCTTTGGACACGGCCATGGCGATAACCGCCAAAGCCGCGTCTTAAACAGTAAAAGCTAACAAAAAAAAAAACAATTCTAAGACAAAACCCTAAGAAAAACAACTAAGAGAAAGAAAAAAGGAGAAAAAGTAAAAGACTTACACAGAGAGCTCGACGCCCGTCGGCTTCCCACGACTCGAAACACGCCCACCCCAGGCAGCACTAATCGAGCAACACACAGACAGCGAGAGAGAGAGATAGATAGATAGATAGATGTGAAAGGTACTATATGATAGATAGATAGATAGATAGATAGATAGATAGATAGATAGATAGATAGATAGATGTGAAGGCAATATATGATAAATAGATAGATACATGTGAAAGGCACTATATGATAAATAGATAGATACATGTGAAAGGCACTATATGATAGATAGATAGATAGATAGATAGATAGATAGATAGATAGATAGATAGATAGATAGATAGATAGATAGATAGATGTGGAAGGTACTATATGATAGATAGATAGATAGATAGATAGATAGATAGATAGATAGATAGATAGATAGATAGATAGATAGATAGATAGATGTGGAAGGTACTATATGATAGATAGATAGATAGATAGATAGATAGATAGATAGATAGATAGATAGATAGATAGATAGATAGATAGATAGATAGATATGAAAGGTACTATATGATAGATAGATAGATAGATAGATAGATAGATAGATAGATAGATAGATAGATAGATAGATAGATAGATAGATAGATGTGAAAGGTACTATATAGAAGCAACAACTAATGAATAAGCTAAACAGACAGAACAGATGGCCCTCGACCAATAAAGACATCAACCACAGCTCAGCTTGTGTTAGTAAATCACTCCTTTTATTAATAATTGTACTTTGACATGTGTACTTTTTGTAATTCAATCAATACAAATATAGAATTGCAGATATATAATTTTGTAGAAGTAGAGTTTTCCTCATTTTTCTTTCATTTGTGTCACTTCAGTGTTGCACCAACTTGCTTAAAAACAAACTCGTTAAACAACAAACCTAAATGGTGGAGCTTAGGTCTTAGGAGAGTTCTGTTATTTTTACATATTTCTCGATTATAAAAGATGAGACTATTGCCAAGAGATTTTTTCAAGTGGGGGTCCTGCCAAGAGATTTTTTCAAGTGGGGGTCCCACCCTCCTCTCAACCATTTCAGTATTTTGGGACTCAAAAGAAAAAAAGTGTTTAAAGAAATATCCTAAAGCTTTCGTTAATTCATCAAATATGACTAAGGCTGACATTCCTGATTATCGCTGCAGAGATATTCGTCACAAACAACACAATTAACACAGAAAGAAATATGGTAAAATTGTGATGATCGATAAATCAGATTATTGTACTGTATAACCCGTATTTGCTGAAACAATCTGATTGTCATATTAATGTCGAGTATTGTGCATTGGTTATGCGTATTAAGTACATCTACAAGTACATTCATAAAGGTCACAATTGAGTACGTGTAACTTTATCCAAAGAACAGTCTCAATGAAGTTCAAGCATATTTAGAAACTCGGTATGTCAGTACAATTGAAAGTGGGTGACATTTAATGGAATTGCCAATGCATGGGTGAAGTCATTCTGTTGAATTATTACTATTTAATTTACCAGGTCAGAATATAATTCAATTTAAAGAAGGCAAAGAAGCTGAAGCTTTACAGGTAGAGAAAACTAAAAATACAAAATTATTGGCTTATTTTGAACTAAATAAAAATGACAAAAATGCAAAAGCATATATATATGCAAAAATTCCTCAACATCACATGTGGTAGAAACAAAAAAAGGAGTGTGGCATTCAAGAAAAATTAATTGCAAAAATGTTGCTCAATTAAATATTATATCAGCAAAAGATATTAAACAGTTTCATTTAAAATTGTTCTTACGAGAATCGAAAGGAGCAACTTCGTATAAAGATGTTCTAACTATTGATGGAACTACGTATGGTACTTTTTAAGAAGTGGCACGAGCAACAGGATTATGTAAATCAGATGACTATATCTTCAAAATGATGTCTGATGCCCCTTCCGTAATGATGCCTAACAAATCAAGACACCACTTCATGTACTTAATTATGACGGGTGAAGCTAATGCTTTGGAATTATGGAAAGCATTCAAAGGACCATTATCTGAAAAGTCGAATGAACAAATGGCTCTTTCGATCATCAAAGAATTGTTAGAAGCAGAACATTTAATGATGCAGCAATTTGATCTTCCAGAAGGAATAGATGAATCTGAGGTAAAGAAAGAGATAACAGCAGATGAAGATTTAACTGTGGAAGGCCTTGAAAAATTATACTGGGAAATGTACTCACAATTAAATAATCAAAGAACAGTTTGACACAATTCAAAAAATGTATTCTTGGTGAAATTAGTCAGCGTATACCCATACGTGAGCGGCAGAGCCACGAGGTGACAGTGAATCGAGCAGGGGGAAGAGCCCTCTAGTTTTATCGGGTAAATGTGTTTATTATAAATTGTGTTGATTGTAAAACATCATCAATATAGTAAGACAACATTCAATCATTTTACATCTTTACTAAACAAATCACAAACAAATCTTTTACTTCCCTTGTATGTTTCATTAATCAAACCTAAAATCTTTCCCCTGTTTTTCTTACTTTCTTCTTGACTGTCATGCTTCTTCTGCTCACTTGGTAGGAGTTTTTCTTTTCTGCTGAGTTTTACTATTATCACTGCCTTTTCCTTTACTTCCCGCAGTGACTTCACTCGCTCCATCCATCCCGGTTTTGCTTCTTGTTCTTCAGCCTGAATGAGGAGCTCAATGTACTCGGGAGTGGACAGCGGGTTTGGTCTGAGGGCAATTGCTTCAAGTTGTTTTATACAATAATGAGACACTTCAATGAGTTTATGAAGCTCCTCTTCCACAACATCCAGCTCATGGTGAAGCCACTCAAACACTTGTTCAGTTGTCATCTTTTCTCCTTTTGCTTTTTCATATTTCTTCTTAAGCTCATCGTACGTCTTTTTGACCTTTTTAGTTTCATAGATGAATCTGTGCTGTTGGTTGGAGTGAACACTCCACACACACTTACCAGGACAAACAGTGCAGACCCCGTCCTTCATAGCAGCACATCTGATCTTATCCTTATCATTTGGTAACGCACACGGAAAATGACAGGTGGAGTTGCATTTCTGGCAGTTAGTGATGAACTTGCCGGTGCCTGCAATGCTCTCTCTTATTGTCTCAATTTCCTCCACTTCATACTCAAAGTCCTTGTTGCTCTCTATGTCAGTAATGTGCTTATTTAAAATGTCATGGGTTTGTCTAATTTGTTCAAGTTTAATCAATCCAGCTTTAATCTGAGGCTGCAATCCTTCCACTGCCGTCTTCAAGCGCCTGCACTCCTTAAGCACTTCTTTAGTTAGTGCTAAACTTTTATCATCCATCTCCACTAAGGAATTAAAAAACCCCTCCATGCTCTTTGCACCCATGTCCCAAAACATTTTGTCAAACATCAGACCATCACTGCTATTAGTCTCATCATTATTAGCAAAGAGGGCTGAATTATTAAATTTGAAAAATAAAGGGCCCCCTTTCTTATCTTTGGAGAACGGTATATTAGACTCTGTGATGGCATCCAGAACTGGTGGACGCTGTCCATCTGCAAATGTGATCAAGACGAGGATGTTATTGGCTATGTCTTTACCAAAAATTGATAAAATGGAGTCAAAGATGTACTTCTGTGTGTGTGTCAGTGAACTACAAAGCACACTGCGTTAATGTGCGGGACACCCTGTGGGGATGAAAAACATTCTCGTATCTGCTCAGTTATTTGTTTGTCCTGATCAATTCCTCTGGTGTCTCCAAAACCTGGTGTATCGATTATAGTGAAGGAGTATGGGACCTTGAAACAATCCTGGTAGTTCATTTCATAGGCAGTGACAGCAGACATGTGGCTTGAAGCTTGTCTTCTAGATGTTTCTTCATGAATTAACTTGAACCTGAAGTCATCCTCCCACTGGACATCTAAGATGTAGTTGACCATTCCGTTGATCATGGTGGATTTTCCAGAACCTGTGGCTCCGAGGACCATAATAGTTTTTCCAGGTTTTTTGGATGTCCTGTTTCCAAAGGTGCATTTTGCAATATTTTTCACAGTGATTATGGACTCTGATTTCAGAGGTAGAAGGTAAAGTCCTGGTTTTCCAACTTTAATCTCCTTACTTTGATGTTTTATTGCAAGTTTACCTTTAAGTGGTAGTGTCTTCTCTTCAGTCGTATCGCTGGCCTGACTCACACCCACTTGACAAACGGCTCTGTATCTGAATTGATAAGTTGTATTAGGAAGAAACATTGTAATTATAACCTATTCAACGGTGTCTCTTGTGTCCACAGTCTCTCACTCTTCATCTTCATGTAGCTTATACTCCACTCTGCACCCTTCTGAATCAGACTTCTGGACTTGTAACTTTCGGGGTTACGCTGTTGTCTGTTCGAGAATCAGCCACAAAAGGCACAGGTTTAGGTGGAAGCTGAAATTTTTGGCTGATGAGACTCCCAGATTTATAAAGACAGATTGTCACCCCAGGAGATTTGTCATCAGGGATGGAGTGAACGAGAAATCTTGTTGTCTTGATATTTTGGTTAATTTCTGCAAACTCAATGAATTGCTGGGAATACTTTCTGAAATTCTGGATGATTAACTCTTCACTTGGCTCTGACAGATGATATGAGGACTGACAAGGGGCCTGAAGGTAACGTTTCATTACTGATATGTATGACTGACACACATGGAGTGAGGTGAAAGTCAAGCAGACAATATTTTCAATACTAGCATTGTAAATTAAATTATCCAGGTCATTTATAACAATATCAAGTTTTATTTCATTAATTCGATTAAAGAAACATCTGAGCATGCTGATTTCCTTTTCTCTTTTATCCAGCCATGTTGTTATAGCACACTTGTTAAATGGCGACTTTTCCTTCTTCTTCAGGATGTCTGCCAGCTGTTCCTCTTTTGCACCCCCACCCCTTATATTTGGTAAGACCCTTGCAATGTCTTTTTGGAAGATACATTTATATTGATTAAGCATTGATTTAAATTGTTCTGCATTTTCCTTAATTATCGGAAAGTTATTCACAACACTGTCCTTCATGATGTCATTACATCTCATGATGTGCTCATCTATCTCCTCCTGGACCTCCTGAGATTTGGACATGAGTGCCACACTGATCTCTTGTACCAGCTGAGCAGCCTGTGAACTGAGATGTTTTAGTGGGTATAACCAGACCTGGACAGGCACTGCTAGCTCGTCATCTTTCCCAAGTTTATTTGGTAAGTTTGTATAAATCTGCATGGCATCCTGAAAGCTTGTAGGATTGTGATCAAGGAGAAAATCACCATAGAATGTGAAGTTAAAATGGTCAGCAATTTTCTTGTCAGCATCTATCATTTTTAGATCTCCTTTTCCATCTACAGAAACACATTTTTTAATTAATATTTCTAATTTTCCTGCAATGTCTTCATTCTCTTCCTCTTTAGAACTCTTTTTATCAAAAACAAAAAAGGCCTGAGCTCCATACAACACAGCCGTGACAACATGGGTGGCCGATTTCTGCTCAAACACTTCTGGATAGTCGACATTCTGCCTCCCCAAGTGGCTTGTGGTGAGCTGCTCCATTCTGGTGGTCGTGCTGTAGTGCAGGGTGACCCTGGACTGACGTTTGGATGATTTGGTGTCATTCAGGTACTTGGCAGCTCCAACAACCTCAATCAAGCCACACAAGAAGCTCGCTTTAAGGGAAGCTGTCATGTTTAAGATAAAGGTTTTCTCATCCAAAGAATCTGATGTAATGATCTTGAATTTTGTGCTCTTCTGGGGTTTAATGTTGAGGTCTTTATTGAGGTTTTCAAAGTCCCATAGAGTGACACCTGGTGAAAAAAACAAAATTAAAGAAACCAAAAAAAAATTATAATTTGGATCAAACTTGGACCCAACATACCATTGCAGGTTTTGTTTTTATGAGAGAGACCAAACATAAAAAGTTTAATATTAACTCACCTGGAATGAGCGAGTCAGAGCGACAGTCATAGAGCATCCCCACCTGGAAAGGTCGGCCCAGGGCGGCCATCTCCAAAGGGGAGCCATCTTGAGATGACAATCCCAGCCTGAGGAATTAAGCATGTAAATAATATTAACATCAGTATTTTGTTAACATTCATGTCACATCTATCCATTTTCTTAGCATTTGTAATATTATGCAAGGTTGCTGGGGAGAAGAAGAGTGTATCTTGGCAGGACTGGGCACAAGGCAGGAACCACTGCTAGAGGAGCTGCCAATCCATTGCAGACTGCACCCAAATTCACTCACTCTTGGGCCTATTGAAGTAGCAAATGAAGTGGTAAATTGGTTAGACTCAGAGCTTTGGGTACAAACCTGTTTTGGTCACCAGCTGTGTAGAATTTTCACGTTCTGCTTTCTTTTGGTGCTCTGCTCTTCATCCTCATCCCGCATTTGGCCTACTGTTGCCAGAATAAGCCCTGGCTTTCATGATCCTAAAACCTGTATTGCATTATGCAAATTCAATAAATGAATGGAAAAAAGTATTTTATAAAGATACAAAAACATTTTTGTTAATTCAGAAATATAACTAGGGCTTTTTCCAAACTGATCAGGAGGGTCCCAAAAATGCATATATGGTGAAGCCCAGGTTTCTGAATATAAATATTGTATGAATCAAATCAGAACATTTACCCAAATATTACATTTTTTAATGCAGCATTGGTGCCATGCATTGTGACCAAATCAATAAAGAAATTATTTTTCCATCCATCCATTTTCCAACCCGCTGAAATCTGAACACAGGGGTGTGCTGGAGCCAATCCCAGCCAACACAGGGCAGGAACCAATCCCGGGAAGGGTGCCAACCCACCACAGGACACATACAAACACCAAGCACACACATGGGACAATTTAGAATTGCCAATCCACCTAACCTGCATGTCTTTGGACTGTGGGAGGACCCCCATGCAGACATGGGGAGAACATGCAAACTCCACGCAGGGAGAACCCAGGTCTCCTAACTGCGTGGCAGCAGCGCTACCACTGCGCCACCGTGCTGCCCTGAAATTATTTTTGTAAAGTTTTTTTTTTTCAAATTGTCTTATTTAATCCTCTGTGGTCTATGGATGTATAGCGTAAATGGACTGATGGGAGTTCTTGCTGAAGTTGAGGTAAAGAGGACAACACCACCTGCATAAAGTAACGATTTTACCCCAAGCCCCCTCCCAACTGCACACCTGCCTTAATTTCCTGTCTATGAAAGCCACAAATAGAAACGACGACAAGACACGGCCTTGATGGAGTCCAACACCCTCAATGAATAAGTCGTTGTTGTTTTACATTTGTGTATTCTTCTTATATACTTAAGAGTAAACTGTTCTGCAATCCCAATAGAGTCCAGCTGCGAATCTCCAGAGCTCCACTCCATACTGGAGGTTCTTGCTTTACATTATACGTCAGTGATACGCCTGGTTACACTGTGGCTAAGATTAGGGTTGGGGTGAATTATCTGACTCAAGTCAAGTAAACCAGGTGAAAAAAACCTGCAATCCACCTGGAGGTCCTACGGAGCTGTGGAGGTCTGCAGCAGGACTCGTTCCCTGCAATCATTTCTTTGTCCTGCTGTGTCTTCTTAACAAACCTACTATGGGGAGGTCACTACAATATTATGAGGTTCATTAGGAGAAAGTCCATCATCAGTAAGCCACTCAGTTACCAGAGATTGTAATGCCCTGATAAGCCAACACACCATACTGTTGAATCATATTTTACAGAAAAACTGATAACAGTCTCTGGAAATAATGTATATGAAGGCACTGCTGTAGTTGGGCCATTGTCCCTAATATCAACTAATCAGTCTGCCATAAGGATTCATCTACAATTTAGGACCATAACTTTCTTATGCACTCTATTCATATATAACAAAAAGGATGGAGGCAGACTTCTGTTTCTAAAGAGCTGTATTTATTCTCTGCAGCTGTTCGCACATGGAAGGGCCAAATCAAAACAATCACAATCTTGCTTCCTCTCACATATCCTCCCAGATCTTAAATGCTTAACTTTATAAACAATAGGCCTACTTTACAATTTACTGGGGCAATTAATATTGCAGGTCAAATCACTTAGTCTAAGTTTAAAATAATGAACCAAACAGGCCAGAAATCATACAGTCCTCTTGAACAATGGATCACTAAAGCTACCTCAAGATGCTCTGCTGGAAGCCCCCCTTTTTAGCTCCTTTCGAGCATCGGCCATTCGCACTTTCACAGTGCTCTCTACTCAACTGCCTGCCTCCCCTCTACCGCACCCTTGGATAGTGATGGGCCGCTCGATACTCAGGTTTCGACACTGTGTCGAGCTTTCGAAGCACTGGAGATCGAAGCGCCGCTTCGAGGCTTGTTTCAAATGCGCCCGTCACGTGATTTTGAGGCACCTGACTTTGTCAGCAACATCCTTTCCTTGTCAATGCATCTTATCAAAGGCTGCTCTTGTTTTGGGGGGGGGGGGGGGGGGAGGGGTAAGAGGTTGTAAATAAGTAATCATCTGAAGTGCAGCACAACAGAGTAAATCATTGATGTAAATTCCATCCATCCATTTTCCAACCCGCCGAATCCGAACACAGGGTCACGGGGGTCCGCTGGAGCCAATCCCAGCCAACACAGGGCACAAGGCAGGAACCAATCCCGGGCAGGGTGCCAACCCACCGCAGGACACACACAAACACACCCACACACCAAGCACACACTAGGGCAGGGGTGGGCAGATTCAGTCCTGGAGGGCCGCAGTGGTTGCAGGTTTTTGTTCCAACCCAGTTGCTTAATTAAAAACCAATCCTTGTCAATTATTTAATTGCATGGCTTGCTAGTGCTTTAACTCTGCCATGTCAGGTCATTCTCATATCCTACATTTATTTACCTTTCTAAGGATATCATCCAAATGATTTGAAGTCTAAAATAGATGAGTAATTCTCAGTGCTTCACTTTTTTCTCTTCACTTTCCTTCCAAGTATTTAATTAAACCAAATAGTGCGTGATAAATACACACAGGTGTAAATGAAAACAAGCTAAATGGAGAAATGCTGGTCTCTTTTGTCATTTGCATGGTATTGCTAATTAGGAGCAATTAAAAACCAAGAATACAGCTGTTTAAGACTAAAATAAGCAATAAGGGTTTAAAATCTTAACGAGCGAGACAACTAAAGTGAAGCTGAAGTGTTACTTGAGCAATAAGGGCTTCTTATTAAGCAATTGGGTTGGAGCAAAAACCTGCAGCCACTGAGGCCCTCCAGGACTGAATCTGCCCACCCCTGCACTAGGGCCAATTTAGAAACGCCAATCCACCTAACCTGCATGTCTTTGGACTGTGGGAGGAAACCGGAGCGCCCGGAGGAAACCCACGCAGACACGGGGAGAACATGCAAACTCCACGCAGGGAGGACCCGGGAATCGAACCCGGGTCCCCAGGTCTCCCAACTGCGAGGCAGCAGCGCTACCCACTGCGCCACCGTGCCGCCCCCTTGATGTAAATTGAATTATTGAAAGACTAAGCTTTTGTCGTTTCTGTATTCTTAAACCATCTTCCAGTTCCACAATCCCCCGCAGTCACTGTCACGTTTAACGTTTCCCTGCTCCTTAATTGTCTTGTTACCCAACGCATCAACACTCAGTTTCATTCAAGGCTTTACCGTCCTTCCTTTCATAGACATAAAATAAGACACACATTTCCTCTACACATGTGTCCAATGATAATATTACAACAACAACATTTATTTATATAGCACATTTCCATACAAAAAGTAGCTCAAAGTGCTTTATATAATGAAGAGAAGAAAAATAAAAGACAAAATAAGAAATTAAAATAAGGTAACATTAATTAACATAGAAAAAGAGTAAGGTCCGATGGCCAGGGTGGACAGAAAAAACAGAAAAACTGAGCTGGAGAAAAAAATAAAATCTGTAGGGGTTCCAGGCCACGAGACCACCCAGTTCCCTCTGGGCATTCTACCTAACATAAATGAAATAGTCCTCTTTGTAGTTAGGTTGTAGAACCTACCCAACCCCCAGTTAGTTAATTCACTGCTTTTCTTCTTTAAAGGTTTAAATGGCGGCTTGGTTTGTTGTTTTGTTTTCTGGCCTTTGAAACAAACAGAAAAGGGTCCCAATTAAATTTAAATGAGAGCGAGTACCCGAATTCAGTTCAAGTCACGTTCAAGTAAATGCACAGTGTCTCCCACAGATTTATTCATACAACAATTCATATTAAACTGGCAGGAACGAGAAAAAGCACAAGATGGGAATATTCATGACAAGAGCCTGGGCATCAGGGTGAGGATGTGCCATGTCACCCATTACGTGAGCTTGTCTGCCACCTCTCTATGGCAAGCCATACCTCTCAGTTGCACTGGCACACGTTACACTCGGAGGCCAATGCAATGGAGAATACCGACAATGTACACCTTCAGAAGTGGAATAAATCAACTGTATAAGTAGAACATTTCAGATAAATGATGAATTTTGTTAATCATGAACAATGCAACATAACTACTATATATGTGTTGCTACTTTTTTATTTATTCTCACCATACGTTACATACAGTATCTACATGGGAAATGAACGTGGGTAATATGTTTATAATCATTCTCACTAAAATACACTGTCAAAATATATTAATGAGCAAATTGAGACACGTTGGCCTTTAGGAAATATAAAAAAGCGTATGCGCTGCCATTTAGGACAGAATGCATTTTTAACATCACACACTCTCTACTGACGCGATGTCACGAAAACAAAGAAACAGCACAGTCCATGCAAACTAATATCCTCCTTGATTTTGACCTTATGATTAATTGTCAATATCAAATCAATAAAGTCATTTTAAGAAGGTGACAAGTCTGCTATAGTCAGTTCAATTAATATAAAACAGAATCTCAACGATGCGGAACTTGTAAATAGTAACGAATAATATGTGACACTGAGAATAACGGGAACAAGTAAAAACTACGACTTCCTAAAATGAACACTGTAAACATAGGCATTTCAATAAATAATTTAGGAGACTTGTGTGTGCATTTCAATATCGATTTAAGAACTAGGTAGGCCACCTGTTGTACTATAGACGGTAGCTCAAGCAGCACTTAACAGTAAATAGTGTAACAACTAAATATAAGTGAATGAAACGAAGATGCTGCACCACTACAATAAAGGTTCACACTGTCATTCTGCATGTTTAGAAGGCGCTGATTAGCTGAAACTGTTTATAGTGAATTCTCCCAAGTTGGAAGTTCCATATAGCGATCAGAAATGAAAATACACATTTAGGCATGCTGGACAGTAGTTTGTTTTTCTACAATACAAATTCAGTACGACACCAGGGTCTCCAAACACACAAATATGAAGCTTATTACGTTTTACAGTGAAACTCTTTACATACACAATATAATTAGGGACGTGTGCCCCCTGCCCGACTACAGCGGCTCAACCTTCCCTCGATAGCTCGATTCGCTCGCTATCCGTCCAAGCTGAAAATATTGTTAAATGGAGGAACTGAAAAAAAAAACCTTTCACAAGAGGAGGATCAATGACGTGAACCCCTGGTGTTTTTATTGAGAAACAATTGCGATACCATTGAGCCACCTAATCGGGATAATTAACGACCTCCGCACAACTGAACTACTACTACTGTTCTTACTGCAGCGGATGTAGAAATATGTTGTTTGACATATGCACGTTAAATTGGTTTAATTGACACGAGAGTATCATTGTTGTATTCTCCTAATGAAGATGAAAAAATTATATTTATAGATGTATACTATATGACATACGGTTTTAAACAAAATTAAGTGTTCCATAAAAAGGTTGCACGATTTACCTAATCTTTTTATATATATAAAGTTGATATATGACAATATATCTTTGACACTATGTATCAGACAAAGGAAATCACAGCCATCCACAAGAACAATAATGACTTCTCAGCAACTACCTGAATTGTAGTTTCAGGCCGTCACTTAACTATATCAACTGAAGTGTGTAATGTCAATACGAATTAGAAAATATAACTAGAGAGTTAAGTGTCAGATAGACTCTCAAAATATAGAGGTCAATGCCTTTGAGTGTGCTGAGGCTTCACAAGGATTCAATATGTCTACTCGGTGCTTCAAAGCTCGGGTCATGATGCAATCCTAGTGCGTACGTCTGCTTGAGGCTTGGAACCAAGCTTGCTGATTCCAGTGTGCATGTCTGCTTAGTGCTTGGAATCATTATTCATTGAGCTCCCGTTTGAAGTACATATGGCATCAACAGAGTTCAAAAACTTGACAGAATTCCCATTGAAATGAATGTTTGTGGATGATAAATACATTTTATATGATTGTGCCAGATAATACTTAGTGGAAAAAAATAAAACCATAAATTATACATCATACAAATGTCAACTTGCTAATGCTGCAAAGAAGAGCTTTAGTAATACTGGTGAGGACACATCTCTCACTATAATACTCTCATAAATATCCATTCTTCTCCTCGTGCAACGTTTTCATGCAACACTGAACGTACGTCATATAGTATACATCTAAATATAATTGTTTTTGTCTTCATTACATACAGTACATACATACATAAACAAACATATTATATACATCCACTCTGCTAAAAACAGTAGCGTTGCCACCCCATAATAAGGCTTGCGTGGGTTCGGGTCCTGCGTCCAGCCAGTGTGAATTGTGACCCAAAAGAATCTGTTTTCCTTTTTTTTTAATTTAACAGTAAATTCCACCGTGGACCGATAGCAAGCAAGGCGAGCTATCGAAGTGGGCTTGGATTGCCATAGGCGGCCAAGTTGCACACACCCCTAGTAAAGATATATCAAACATATGTGTATATATAATATATCAATGGGCATCTTGTTTTATGTTTATAAAAAAACAAATTATTTGATTGATGATTTCAACTGTTATTGCAGTTGTTGATGGCAGGTTTAGCGGGTTAAATTTTTAAATATTAAATTAATCAGATGGAATGTGTTCTTACTTTGAGTGTTGGGGGGGGGGGGGGGGGTGGCGAGAGCTACACGGTAAATGTGCTAGTAACTGGGATTGTGCCTCTGTAACTGGAAGATTGCTTAGGAATGATACAGACTGGACAACTATCATATGTGTTTTAGCAAATGTTTTATTATTGCACTGTGCTGTGACTAAGCCATCTTTTTCCTGATTGCCTATCTGGACCTTGAATAATGTGTTCACGAGGGAGGGATGCTGCTGGTAAAGGCAAATGCTTTTTCAACAGCAGGTCCAGATGTGTTTATCCCGCTGCTTTTTGTTGTTGCCTCGGCACTCAAGAGGATCTTTAATGCCGACCTTGATCCATGCACTGCTCACCTTGGAGTGTCCCCTGTGTGTCGGTGTGCCGGTGACTGATCTGCGCCGTGTCTCTCAGCCTCTCTGATGAGCTCCGGATTGACACCTTTGAATGTTTGGTGCAGCAGAGCAAATTCAACCTGATCTACCACACTGGGTTTGTTATCACCTTATTCAATGGAGGGGTTCATGGACGTCAAATGGCAATGAATAGAACATGGATTAATGTAAGTACATGAGCTGCCTTATACGCAATTAGTCATCGCATTTTGATGGCGATTCTAAGTGAGGATGATTCCCGAACAGATCTCTTATGCGATCCTTCCACAGTATCTCTCAAAATGATTTAGTTCAAATTGGTTACAAAGATTTCCCTCCTGGTAGTTTTATTTTCAAATATTATTGTTAATTTTGATGAGTCTTTAATTTGGATCGAACTCGGGCTTGCACTACACTCAGAATTTGAAAAGAAAGCTCCTTAGTCAGTTGAGGCACAATCATCTGTGACGGCGTCTTTTCTTTGTAGCGAACTCGTTTTGCGCTCCACAAAATATTGTAAAGTATTAATAAATGAAATATTTCAATACTTGATCGAATAATAACATCTGTGATTTAATGATTTCACCTTTTCTTTCTCAAATGTGCTTACCTATATCATGGCAAAGTACAGGGATAAACCTTTATTTTCCATCTACTCCATTTTAATTAAGTCAGAACAAAGAAAACATTTAAGGCTATTAAATTTGATTTTAAGAAAAGATGAGAGTTAATTATAATACTAATAAAAGTAGCGATAATAATGATACAGTGAAAAAGTGAATATTCATTGAAAGAGCCGGGGATCCAAGAGTGAGGCGTCTTATTTTATTTAACTCTTGCTATTGTATAGTGCATTCTGCCTTTCGGCGTTTTATATATAGAAACACTTGTTGCGTACTCTTTGCATTATTTGACAGTAAAACTTTGCAACATTCTATGATCTGCTTCTCGCAACTGAAGAGGGCACTGTGGAGGATGTTTGCCGACATGCAGACCAAACACAAGTGTTACCTGGTAGGTAACCACCCATACAATCAGATTGTGATTCAGACTATGAATGCCATAAATGTAATTACCCTGATCTACATACTGTCAAATAAAAAAACGAACCACACGCCGTGGCTCAACGTCCGAGGTTCGATTCCCGAGAGGGGGTGCACTGAGTGTGTACGCCTGATGAGCCCAGAATTAGGGCGAAACACGTGTAGCGTATACTCTTTGTATTATTTGACAGTAAAACATTGCAATATACTGTATATATATATATATATATATATATATATATATATATATATATATATATATATATATATATATATCTATATATATATATATATATATATATATATATATATATATATATATATTTATATATATATATATATATATGGTTGAAATAGTTTACTGTCAAATAATGCAAAGAGTATGCAACACGTGTTTCGCCCTAATTCTGGGCTCATCAGGCGTACACACTCACTGTACTCTTTGCATTATTTGACAGTAAACTATTTTCAACCATCCTATGATCTGCTTCTCGCAACTGAAAGACGGCACCGTGGCGGATGTTAGCCGACTTGCTGACCAACCACAAGCGTTACTTGGTAGGTAACCACACATACAATCAGATTGTGACACAGACTACGAATGCCATGAATGTAATTACCCCGATCTACATGCTGTCAAATAAACGAACCACACGCCGTGGCGCAACATTAGGGGCATCGCCTCTGGTGCTGATGTCCGAGGTTTGATTCCCGAGAGGGAGTGCAGTGAGTGTGTACGCCTGAAGAGCCCAGAATGAGGGCGAAACACGTGTTGTGTACTCTTTGCATTTATTTGACAGTAAACTATTTTCAACCATTCTATGATCTGCTTTTCACAACTGAAGGCACCATGGCTGATGTTAGCTGACTTGCTGGCCAACCATAAGCGTTACCTGGTAGGTAACCACCCATACAATCAGATTGTGACACAGACTACGAATGCCATGAATATATATATATATATGGAAGAGAAGGTCTGTGATACGGTTTGCATATTTGCAGTTGGAGATCCACAAAGGGAGAAAAAACGAATCACGTATCATAAAATAGTTTTATTCCTGAGCTTTCAACACAATATTCCCTGCAATCCAGTTCACAATGGAAAAAGAAAACAATCGACACATCAATTTCCTGGACATTTACATCAAAAGAAATAGTGACGCCACCCTGACCACAAGTGTTTACCGCAAACAATGCTACGCAGACAAGATCCTACACTACGCCAGCAATCACCCGGTATCTCATAAACGGAGCTGCGTGAAAACCCTATTTAAACGAGTCCACACGCATTGTAATACCAAGGAAACAAAAATTAATGAGAGACGCTATCTGTTTCAACTTTTCACCTCAAACGGATACTCAAAATCATTCATTAATCGGTGTCTACACAGCAGATGCCAAAGGAATCAGCATACAATCGACGTAAATCAGAACCCCCACCCCACCTGGCATTCACTCCCCTATCACCATAATGTGTCAGAAGGCACGGCACGCACCCCGACCGAGTGGGGCATCAAAATAGCACATAAACCCACCAACAATCTGCGCATGGTCCTGTTTAATGCTAAAAACAAGAAATCGACAGCCGAAACACGAAACGCAGTTTATAGTATTCCATGCAATTCTTGCTCAGTTGTATACATAGGACAAATGTCAAAGAAAATCTCAACACGTGTACAGGAACATCGCAACGCCGTCAGAAGAAAGGACGCACTATCTTTGATATATGCACATACTAAATCGACAGGACACACATTCAACTGGGACAACGTAAAAGTAAAATTTAAGGCCAGTACAAAAAGCGCCAGAGAGTTGGCCGAGTCTTGGCTATCAGATGAAAACGCCATCAACAGACACTTGGACATAAACCCAGCATATGCCAACTTAAGAAGGACATGTACACATTAATTAAACAATACCCCCCCCCCCCCCCCTTGATCATACTGACTTAGTCACCGCCACCCACCCCCCCATCCCCCAATACTGAATGTGTTGCTATATATTGCCTTTGATTCTTGTAAGTCTAAGCATTATCCTCTGATGAAGACCCCTGATAGGGGTTGAAAGCTCAGGAATAAAACTATTTTATGATACGTGATTCGTTTTTTCTCCCTTTGTGGATCTCCAACTGCATATATATATATATATATATATATATACAGTGGAACCTCGAGATACGATCACCTCTGTATACGAGAAATTCAAAATACGAGGAAAGTATGAGCGAAAAATTCAGATCTAAATACGAGCATTGGCTCGCGTAACGAGCCACGAGCCAGGCTGTGGGTATAGCTCGCGGCTTAGCAAGGGGGCGTGGTAGCAGTTGCGAGCCGCGATCTGCGGTCTCTGCGTTTCTCACTTAAGTGCACAGGTGGGAAACTGCCCACATCCATGATTGTTCCTGTGGCTGATGGGCTGCAGCTGCCATGTCCTCCCCGCATATATAGAGAAGCGCGAGCCGGTTAAGGGGGAGAAAAAGTAAAAGGAGAGAGAGAGAGAGAGAGCGCGAGCGCGCGCGCAGGCAGGCAGGCAGGCAGGCAGGCAGGCGAGTGAAGGCTCGCGTGTAGCTGAACAGTGAGCTGAACAGGCGAGCCAAACAGGTGAAGCAGGACGGTGTAGAGAAGGTCAGCTGCATTAAGAGTGTCTCGCCTGTTGCAGAGCCCGCAGGTGAGACGCTAACAGAGAAGAAGCACCGGGGATTGTCATCTGTTTTTTAAAGACTGCATCCTTTTGACGTTTTAACCTCGTGTTAAAGGATTGTTATTCTTGTGTATTTTAAACCTCCACTTCACAACTGTTTTAAGGATTATTTATTTAAAGATTTATTGAATGCTCTACTGCACTTCGGACACCTGTTTTGATTCTTTTAATAATCAGTTATATTATTTACCAGTGTTATTTATTAAAGGTAGACTACAGTATATATAATTTATCAGTGTTATTTGTTAGGAAAATTGATTTTTATGTTAATATATTTGGGGTGCAGAACGGATTAACTGGATTTCCATTATTTTCAATGGGGAAGTTTGTTCTAGATACGAGAAATTCGCTATACAAGCTCAGTGCTGGAACGAATTAAACTCGTATCTAGAGGTTCCACTGTATATATATATATATATATATATATATATATATATATATATATATATATATATATATATATATACATATATATATAAAATTTAAACATCAGACACTAGAAGTTGGTGACGAACCCTTCTCTTCGTTGTCAGTCTGTAGCAGCGAAAAAGTAAAAGCAATAAGAGTTTTAACAAACGTCATTGAAGTGGATCATGAGTTTGTGTAACGTGTAACGTTAGTGGACCACTAGAGAGGTGAGTGTCAAATGCTTCAAAGCTTCGACACGATTTCCAACACAATTGCTTCAAACGCAGACCCGGTTCTGCCGGTCGTGCAAATCGTGCATGCACGAAGGCGGTGTTCTGACGTTGCAGCATACCTATCAGAATGGCATACTGTACTCTGGGCTAATGTGCATGCGCAGAACGTTAACACGGTATTTGCTCAAAACGTAGTTGTACTGTTTGAAAGTGAATTTTTATTATAGTTTTCTGAAGTTGTTTCTTGCGAGTTCAGCAAGATACTTCATTCACGTTGCAGGTCTGCTCCAAACAGAAACATCTAATATTTTCTTATTTTTATTAAATCCAACACGTCACGGAAGTAGTTGAACATTAACAGCGCTATTGTTGCCATGCATCTTTTATTTAAATACAGTTTAACACGTCAGGGAAGTTGTTGAACATTATCAGCGCTATTGTTGCCATGCATCTTTTATTTAAATATAATTTGACCTACCGGTATGCTATTCTGACAAAGTATGCTGAACTGACAGAACAGCGGCCGAACAAAGAGGGCGGTCGCGGCTCGGCGCGGGGCTTGTCTTTTCCAGTCGAATGTCGGTAACTTGCTTCAAAGAAAAGCGGGCAAGTCACAATACGTGAATTGTGGCAGCTCAAGTAGGCAGCACATCAATCAAAAGTTTTTGTAGTGTTCAGTGTTTAAACGAGTGAAGGTATTATAGGGTGAGGGGGCTGCTGAAATTAAATGGCCTCTAAAATTAAATTAAAATTAAATTAAAACGCCTCTAGAACTGGGCCTGTTCAAACGTGTTGATGCTTCGTGAGGCTTCACTCCGCCCACACTGTAAAAAATAAACCTTGCATGTGTGAAAAATAATAATAAAAAATGGCTAACGATACGCAAAATAATCATTACTTTAATTAATAAAAATGGGGTTTACCCCTTTTTATTGATCATTTAATTCTAATTCAATAAAAAAAAATAAGAATAATGTTAACTTATTATTTTTCTTAAAATGTAAACATTTTTGATAACTTATCCTAAGTAAAAAAACTATACTGTGAACTGAACACATTTAAGTTAAGTTAAATTTAATGACACGGCACTTCCTCACACATCGATTTCTTGGTCTTTACAACAACGGATTCAGCTGTAACGCTTATCCATAATAAGAGCTATTTTACTACGAATGTGTAAGTATAAAGCTTATTAATTCCGTAATGAATAACTAGTATTTCATTTCGTATTTACAGACGTAAGCAGTTGTTGTTTTCATGAAACCTTTCCCTTCATGTGGGAAACATGGCGAGCAAAGTAGTGTCTTTCTAACAACCTACCTCGTTGGTTTGCTTTAAAAAGCAAGCACATTTCTCGTATGTATGTTAATTTTTTTATTGTTTAAAACTTTTATTTTACACAGACAAAGAAAATGACACTTTGAGATAAGTTTGAGAACGCTATGGCATTTGTTCTAAACTACGACCTGTAAAAATGAAGCCGTTTGCCTAACCGTCACGGTATTATGTGACCTCTTCTTTAATTAGTGTTCTACACAGGTAATGTATTTTCTGGTTAATTTTTAATACTGTGATTTATTTAGCGATGTTTGATTTCCTACGTCCTATTATATTTCAGGATTTTCGCTATCGCATACTGAAAAGTAATGGAAAAGGCGGCCATTCATTTAAGCGGCTATGCTGGGTAAATACAGGACGTGTGTGAAGAGCGCCATCTGCCAGTGGATTTCACTCTTGCACTCTCTACGTTTCCTTCCCGTTTACCACTCATTCCTGGGACATTATTTGATTGAGATATACTTTTTGACGAAAGTTTAAAAAAAGAAAAGAAAATTTTCATTGACATTTGAATGTCAGTAATTCAGTAAAAATTATCCTCAGACATTTGATTTAATTTTCCTTTGAAAATATAACTCCGTTGCTGTGACTGTCTGTGTATGTTCAGTAGTACTAGGGTGTTGTACCGTGTTAGCCATTATGAATGTAGAGAAAAGCCAAGCAAAATGACACCTTTAATTGGCTAACTAAAAAGATTACAATATGCAAGCTTTCGAGGCAACTCAGGCCCCTTCTTCAGGCAAGATGTGATTATATCTTGCCTGAAGAAGGGGCCTGAGTTGCCTCGAAAGCTTGCATATTGTAATCTTTTTAGTTAGCCAATAAAAGGTGTCATTTTGCTTGGCTTTTCTGTGTATGTTCAAATAAATAAAGATATATGGAATTTTAGCATGTATTTGTTATACAGTCTTTACTGTCCAGCGTTGCATTATTACTCTTTTTTTTTTGAGTACTGTAATTCAAAGGAAAATCGGAGTAAAATAAACCATTTTTGCCACTACTTATATTTAATCAAACTCATTTATTTTAAGTAAATTTGAGTAAATTAATAAATTAAGTTTACTCAGTAGTGCAGTATATTAAATCTACTCAAAAATATTGCTTGTAATTTGTTACCTTTTTAAGTACTTTTAACTTGTTATTTTTTATACTTTATCACTACCCTTGGAGGTATGAATGATGCACTCGCTGGTATTTGCATGTGAGCGTTCAATCAGCCAAGCAACCCAACAACCTCGGAGCAGTGCGGGCACGCGGACACGTGCACCCGCACCCAATCGGAGCCTGCGCACTCGGGGGAACCCGACTATTTGTTAAAATTACACATCACCAAGGAGCTTCAATAATAAATAATTTAAAACATCCGAGCCTACTTTAAAAATTATATAGAGTTTAGTGCAAAGTGGTGGCTCTGAGGCTAAGGATCTGCACTGGCAATCGGAAGGTTGCTGGTTCGAAACCCGTAAATGCCAATAGAGACTCTGCTCTGTTGGGCCCTTAAGCAAGGCCCTTAACCTGCAATTGCTGAGCGCTTTGAGTAGTGAGAAAAGCGCTATATAAATGCAAAGAATTATAAAACAAATAAATAACATTGCGCTTAGAAAAAAAGAAATGCACAATAAATGTACAAGTTCATAAAAAAGATATACATATTACTTTGAAACACACGTTTCTATAATAATAATACAAACAGACAAAAACAGTCTGTTCATAGGGCTACCATAAATAATGCTCAAACCATCCTACATCCATATACTTAAAAGGGAATGTAGAGTGTAACTCAAAGAGGACATTTTTAACTTTTCCTTGGCTACCTGACGAAGATGAAACATATCTTTATTATTACTGTACAACACAATGAAATATAGTTTGGAGCAAACCTATAGATGCCTTAGATAAATGTATATGAGAGCAGACATTAAACTACAAGAAGCACAGCTTTAAAAGTAACAACTAAGCTATGAGAAACACAGTTACTATTATCAATTCCAAATATGCACAGAGTAAAGTAAAGGTAAATATATAAGCATAAATAGATAAATAATAAATGAAGTCACAGTGAGAATTGCAATCTGGTCATGAGTTCCACATGGGACATATCTAAGTGTGTGACTAAGTTCAGTTCAATCAGTCAGTGGTGGTTCTGTTATAGGAAGAGGTATTGTTCTTCACTATGCGGTTATACAGGGCTCTGAAGCCCCTGCTGGAGAACAGAGGAGAGGAAATGGAAAAAAACACCTTTTTGTGCTTTTCTGCCTTCTCTAGTCACCCGGCTAAAGACTACCTGTGTGCTGCTCACACAATTGCACACTTGCTGTAAGAGCATCTCCCGCAAAGCGGCATCGGCAATAATCGATGCAGTGCAAATGTCCGCCAGGTCTCCCAAGCTGAATGTCTGCTTGATCGCCATCCCACATCACGAATGACACCAGCCGTAGTACCAGTGTACAGATGGCGCCTCGGTAAGTAAGCGCCCGCTTGTCTCGACTTCTTCCCACACGTAAAGCTCACTTGTTGCTCCAGTAAATAAACGAAACCCCGCTATCTGCAGGTAGACCGAATGGCACTCTAAAAGTGATAAGGCGCTACTGATGGACTACGTGCCGTTCACACGCGCTTTCACAGACGACACGAGCCCCTTAACTCTGAGACCCTCGGAGTTAATCAACAACAGGTTATTTTAAATGAAAGAGTTACATTTTTAAGCACTCAAAAATGCATTACAAAGTGTAATTTTTATGTCGCCGTCATGTTTAACAGCTCATACACTATAGTTTTCAATTACAATACGAACTTTCATTTAGCCTGGAAAATATTTGCATCAGAAAATTATATCTTCAAAAATAACGCGCAAATACAGCGTGACCATTCAATTCAATCCGTCATTTTTGTAACGATGAAACAGGCTACAGAAGATACAAAAAATCAAAAAAGCTCCTCTTACATGCCCAGTAGGTTTCCCATTCTTGTTTTCAGGTGTTCAGTATTTGTTTTGCGATGTGCTTCATATTTATAGACTGGAGAATTGGGCGATCTGCCAGTCGCTCTCAGCTGACATTTAAAAACACGTGGTTTCTGGTAAACGGGATAATTTGTTCAAAGAAAAGGTAAAAAAATAAACAGTGACAAACGATGCCTTTTTTTTTACTTTAGATTTTCACTCATGAATTCCTAAGTCCTAATAACACAACACACCCTCAAAATGTTATGTTACACAACTCATTTAAATTTACTGCACCCAAAATCCACATGCTTTACATAACCTTTTCTAATAGAGCAATAAAAAAAAACATGTTAGATGGACATAAAATATATACATTTGTTGCACATAATCCATCCATCCATTTTCCAACCCGCTGAATCCGAACACAGGGTCACGGGGGTCTGCTGGAGCCAATCCCAGCCAACACAGGGCACAAGGCAGGAACCAATCCCGGGCAGGGTGCCACTGCCAACCCACCGCAGGACACACACAAACACCAAGCACACACTAGGGCCAATTTTAGAATCGCCAATCCACCTAACCTGCATGTCTTTGGACAGAGGGAGGAAACCGGAGCGCCCGGAGGAAACCCACGCAGACACGGGGAGAACATGCAAACTCCACGCAGGGAGGACCCGGGAATCGAACCCAGGTCCCCAGATCACCCAACTGCGAGGCAGCAGTGCTACCCACTGCACCACCGTGCCGCCCTCTTGCACATAATAAAATTGTTTAATCAAAAATGATTTAGTAATGCTCAGTATACTTGAATCCTGACTGAAACAAGCCTGGTTGCTAACAAGTTTTTAACAATATAGGAGGCTTAATTTATTGATATTGGGTAGATGCACTTTCCGTGTAATTTTAATATTAATAATTATGTTCTGTAGTAGGCAAGAAAAAATGCTTTTCTGATTTAAACTGGAAAAAATTGCCAGAATATCAACAGGCAACTATCATAAATCATCTTCTAACCGTACAAAACCCGCAATATTCAGAAAAAATGAATACATTAAAAGTCTTTCAGTACACAAAGGTGTGAAAATCTCTTGGACTACAATGCAACATAAAGGGCAGATGTTTATGGAAGTAGTATAAAACATCACCATTATACATATCAAAAAACATTGTCTTCACAGGCTGGATCAGTTGTGTGTAAGCATCAACGGGTATCTCTCCCTGCTCAGACTCCGCTATAACATCATTCACATTTCTCTTGATAGATTTAAGGAAACAGGGGAGGTTAAACATTTTTAGCATAGTACGCTGCACGCAGGACACAAGTCTATCCTTTCTTGCCTTTTGGAGCATAAATAAGCTATGTTTATATGCAATAAATGGTTTAGTGAACTGAATACTGCAAATGTGTCCATCTGGTATGCGTTTGCTCTCTTGACATTCAGTACATGTGTAAAGTTATGTTGTCTTAAGTATTAAATTAGAGAAGTAAATGTTCATTATATTAGAATGAGAATAGGAATATACCTACATTTAGATCTGCAATGTTAATTTCTGTGTTACGTTGTAATGTGTTAGAAAGTAGTGTTTATAAAGTTAGGCATTCAAGATTGGGAAGGATTTGTGAGAGGAAGTAAGATTGTTATTGTTTTTTGTTTTTGGCCTGACCATGTGCTAGTAGCTGCAGAGAATACAGCTTGTATTAACAACAGAAATCGGTCTCCATCCAGTTCTTTTTGTTCCCAAAAAGGATTCCATCCATCTTAGAAGAGGAAGCGTTGTTACATTTGGTGACCAGCGGTGTGGCAATTTTTTTTTTCCTTCTGTTTCTTTCTGGTGGATGTTTTGCACTGAGGACGGGTTTTTTTTTCTGACAAGTAACGTCTCTAACAAATTGCATTCCTACGGAGTCCTGTTATTTGTGAACACTGGTAAGAGGCAATATAATTTTTTTTCTGTTCTGTTACCTGGCACGTATGGACTTTCAAGTTTAAGTTTTTTTTTTCTCCCCCTTTGTGAGGCTCTGTTTATGACACCTTGGCCTCATTAAGATGTCCATAGGAGCTGCTTCAGCAAACTCAGGGGATAAATGTAAGTGGCTTTTGGAGAATGGCAGAGGCTCAGGGACCACACAGTTCCCATTTGTTCCCTATTACATTGCCCTCTGTTTTTAAAGGTGATGGCTCTGAATCTTTTGCTAGTTGGGCTCGGCGGTTTGAAGTGGCTGTTGCAGCACTGCACCCTTTGGCTGCTTCTGAGTTACAACCAGTATTAGCAGCTCTACTTCCCACACATTTATCAGAAACAGCATTTTTGTATTGGGATAGTCTCCCCACAGCTTTACAACAAGATTACACTGCAGTTTCATCTAAGCTGAAGGAAGTTTTTGGGTTTAAACAATTCCTGCCTTTCTTTCAGACCTACATTATTGCTCGTCCACGAAAACCTAATGAAAGTTTAGAAGTTTATGGAGCTGAAATAACACGTCTTGTTCTTGAGGCGTTTTCAGATTATGACACTAATGCACAAAATGGTGAGAAATTTGGTCGCTTTGTTGCTGGTTTAGACCCCATGTTGCAATCTAAAATTCATGAAATGGGTGCAAAAAATATTGAAGAGGCCCTTACAGTGGCTAGCCATTGTGAGAGAGCCAGAGAATTACTAAATATGACCTCTACCTCTGCATCTCAGCCAGCGTATTCCTTCCCTAGTACTACTACTACTGCCATCTGTTTCTATGGTGAATACCTCTAAAAACAGTGATCACCATCTGTGGCGTGCTATGGAAAATCTAACTTTGAAGGTGGACTCTTTACAAACACATCTAAACCAGCTACAGGAATCTAATCACCTGCTTGTCAGACAGTTAGGATTTACTCCTGAAGGACATCATCCTCCCTACTTGAAACCCACTCATTACAAGAGAGACCATTGTGTTTCAACTCTGGATGACTCTCATCAACATCCAGTCCATCATTTACCTGATAGGCAGTTCCAGCATTGCTCTAGAAGTCCACAACGTTTCCACACTGTCGCTTCACAATTATATACAGGTTATGATGATGAGGAATGTTCAATTACTCCTTACTCTTGTTCTGTTTCACCAGAATGTAAACAGTGGCCTGAAGAGCGGTACTATGCTAAACGATCAAGCCGTGGTGAGTACAGGCACCGCAGTCCTAGCTCAATGATGAGAAGACATAGGGGAGTTAGTCCTACAAGACCCCAGTCACGTTCTGTTCATTTTTTTTCTCCCACACGAAGATCATCTTCCCCTACTTCTCATTCTCCGAAGTCAGGAAACGATCAGCAGCTAGTGTTGAGGGGCACACATTAGCTTCAACAATAACAGCCCCACATGTTGTGCACCAGCCATATAGCAGTAATGTTAATAATAAACAAGAAGCTATGCCACTATCCCTCACAGCTAATGTGCTGGCTATGGTGGAGGGACTTGAAGTGTTGGCTCTAGTGGACACTGGCTTATCAATTTCCTTAATTAGTGAGGATTTTCGCATGTCTCACACATCTTTGAAACAGCGACCTTTAAAATCATCTTTTATGCTAGCTCGAGCTATTAATGGACAAAGTTTAGACATTTTGGGAAGTCTGACAGTTGGCATTCGCATTGGGAAAGAACTTTTACAACATGACTTCCATGTAGTATGAGGTGGCCACCAGGCAGTTATTATAGGTTGGGACTTTCTACAAAGGCATCATGCTGTGGTGGACCTTGCAGAGGGTAAATTGTCACTGTGGGACTGGGAAGTTTCATTTTGTCAAAAACAACAGGAAGTCATTACTTGCTGCAATGTTTCAGTGCTCAGCACAGTGGTTGTTCCAGCAGGGAGTGAAATTATCTTGACTGTCAGTGTGGGCACATCCTCATTACCTTCGTCATACTTTGCATACTTTGGTGTGTTAGAACCTCAAACTAATTGTGATGTTGTGCTAGCTCGCACTGTCATTCAGGTACAGAATGGACTTACTATTGTATGAGTGCTTAACCCCTCTAATGAAGGTCAACATTTAGGGGAATTCTTATCTCTGCCTGCTATTGAACCCCTACCACTGATGGCTTCCTGTTGTACTACTTTGCCTGCTCCTGCAACAACTTTACCTCCAGTGCAATTGGACCAAGCAATATTAACGGATACTGAAGTACAGTCCCTTGAGATGTTACTACAAAAGTATGCTGGGGTGTTCAGCAAAGGCCCAGAGGACCAGGGACGTACAAACATCATTACCCATCGTATTCGCACAGGAGATACCCCACCTGTTAAACAACGAGCTTACCGTGTGACACCTGACCAAAGGGCTGAAATACAACAACAGGTTAACAAACTATTAGAAGCGGATGTTATTGAAGAAAGTTTCAGTCCTTGGGCTGCACCAGTGGTACTTGTGCAGAAAAAAGATGGGTCCTGGCGTTTCTGCCTTGATTACCGTAAATTCAATGCAGTCACAATTAAAGACTCCCATCCTTTACCCAGAGTTGATGATGCTTTAGATGCCTTAGCAGGTTCAGCATGGTTCTCCACCCTGGACATGCAGCAAGGTTACTGGCAGATAGAAGTGGAGGAATGTGACCGGGAGAAAACTGCATTTACAACAGGATGTGGAGTATACCATTTAAAAGTGATGCCCATGGGACTGACCAATGCTCCAGCGACATTTCAGAGGCTGATGGAGATGGTGCTACGTGGCCTTCCATGGGAGACCTGCTTAGTGTACTTGGATGACGTTTTAATTTTCAGTTGTTCCTTTGATGACCACCTGAAACACTTGGAGGAGATCCTATCTAGGTTCTACAAGAGTGGACTTAAGCTAAACCCTTCCAAATGCAGTTTTGCTAGAGATCACGTTACATTTTTGGGCCACATTATATCCCGACAGGGCATTGAGCCTGACCCGAGAAACATCCAGAGTGTAAGAGACTGGCCTACTCCTGGTTTGCAGACTGAGGTACGTGCATTTGTTGGGCTCTGTTCCTATTATAGGAAGTTTATACAAAACTTTGCACACCATTCTGCACCACTCAATGCTCTTACTGAAAAATATACTGTGTTCACATGGACACCTGCCTGTGAAGAAGCTTTTTGTTATTTGAAGAATGCCTTGTCTAATCCTCCTATTGTTGCATTCCCTGATTTTTCAGAACCTTTTCTGCTTTACACCGATGCCTCTGGGACTGCAATTGGTGCGGTGCTGGCACAGGTCAGCGATAAGCAGGAGCGTGTTGTGGCCTATGCCAGTCATGTGTTAACAAAAAATGAGAAAAAGTGGTCTGCATATGACTGAGAGCTATGGGCCATCGTCTGGGCTGTATGACAGTTCCATCACTACCTTTACAAACTGCCATTTAAAATCATAACGGACCACAAACCTCTACTTGGCTTGAGGCAAATACCCATTGATGGGGACAGAACAGGCCGACGTGCTCGATGGGCTCTTGAACTTGACACTTTTGACTGGGTTGTAGTACACAGAGAGGGTAGTGCTCATAAGAATGCTGATGCACTTTCTTGGCGGCCGGTCAGTTGTATAGCTACAGATTTGGAGAATGCAGGTGCCTTGCCATCATCTGCTATTGACCCCTCTCATCATAATACAGAGGCTGATTACACCATTCAATTTGTGGATGTAGTTACCATCTTCCTTTGACGGATCCTGGCCCTTCTACAACTCTGCCACCTGGATCACAGTCTGATTCATTTTCAGAGTTTCCTTGTACCCTAGCCACAAATGGACACACCATTTATGAACATCAGCAAAGTGATCCTATGCTATCAGATGTTATTAAATGGATAACTGTTGGCCATCATCCTCCTTACTGGCAGATCAAACAAGCTGTACCTGTACTAAAGAAACTGTGGCACGAATTTCATCGCCTCATTATCCATAACAATTTGCTCTGCCATAAAGTATACTTTTCACCTGCCACAGATCCAGTATATCAAGTAGTTGTCCCCCCATCACTTGTACCAGACGCACTGGAATTTGTACATGGTTACAAAGTATCTGGACATTTTGCCATTGACAAAACCTTACACAGAGCAAATCGCTTTTGTTACTGGCCTTATATGGCTCGTGACATCCGAAAATGGTGTGAGCAGTGTCCAAGTTGTGCAGCATGCCGTACACCTGTCCCTCACGACTGTGCACCCCTCCAAACAGTGACCTCTACAAAACCCTTTGAAATTGTAGCAGCAGACTTTTTGGAACTGCCACTCACCTCACGTGGTAATAGATATGTTTTAGTCATACAAGACTATTTCACAAAGTTTGTAAACTTCTATGCTTTTCAGGACCAACGTGCCACTACAGTTGCTTAATGTCTTTTTGAGAACTTTATCACCCAACATGGTATTCCAGAACGTCTGCTCACAGATCAAGGTCGGCAGTTTGAATCAGATTTGATTCACTATCTTTGTCAATTACTAGGTGTAAAAAAAGTCAAAACCAGCTCTTACCATCCACAGGGGGATGGCCTAGTAGAGCGATTCAACTGGACTCTAATTGAACAGTTGAAATGAACCCTGCTGCAACATTTAGGGGAATGGGATGAATTTTTGAACCCTGTGGCATTTGCATACAACACCAGCACACACACTAGCACAGGTTATACGCCTTTCTTTCTTTTGCATGGTAGAGAGGCTTGAACGCCTGCTGACCTTCTATTTTCATCAGGTTCAACAACCACTACAATTGCTTCCTGTGGACTATGTTAACCAACTGAGAAATAAATTCCAAGTGGCTTTCCAGACTGTTGCTAGGAATAACCAGTTGGCTCACAAACAACAGAAGCATTTTTATGATTGCCTTGTCAGACATGAGCCATACTCCCCAGGAGATCTTGTTTGGCTGCATGGCCCTACTTCTACACGTCAGAAACTGTCCCCTCACTGGAAAGGACCATTTGAAGTTGTGGAGCGCATGGGTTCTTCTGGGGAGGCCTCGGGTGTAACTTATCGTATAAGGTGCCCTTTTGAACCTACCAAGTTACAAGTTGTCTATTATAATCGTCTGAAGAGATATACTTCTCCACTCCCCACTACCTCACCCACTATGCCACTCATTCCAAGACCTCCTCATGGAAAGTTACCTAAACTGACTGCACTATCTGGCTCGCTCCCCTTTGTACCAGTTACTCAGAGGCAACAGGAAACTGAGGTTCAGCTGGGTAAAGAGAACTTGACTCAGTTTGGACATGACACAAGCAATAATCTTGCTGTTCAGCTGGAATCTGGGACAAATTCAGAAGCACTTTCTCCTGTTAAAGGTGTTCCACAGGATCCAACTCAGCAACGACTTTGTCGCCCTACCATCCTACCAAAACGTTTCAAAGACTTTGTAATGGGTTAAAATATTTCATTGTTAACTTGTTGATGTATTTTCTAAGTTATAGATTTACAAGGCTAGAAACGTGGACGTTTCTTTCCTAAGGGAGAGAGTAATGTAAAGTTATGTTGTCTTAAGTATTAAATTAGAGAAGTAAATGTTCATTATATTAGAATGAGAATAGGAATATACCTCAATTTAGATCTGCAATGTTAATTTCTGTGTTACGTTGTAATGTGTTAGAAAGTAGTGTTTATAAAGTTAGGCATTCAAGATTGGGAAGGATTTGTGAGAGGAAGTAAGATTGTTATTGTTTTTTTTTTGGCCTGACCATGTGCTAGTAGCTGCAGAGAATACAGCTTATATTAACAACAGAAATCGGTCTCCATCCAGTTCTTTTTGTTCCCAAAAAGGATTCCATCCATCTTAGAAGAGGAAGCGTTGTTACATACTCACACATTTTTCTATCGCTTAATTTTCCTTTTGGTGCTTTCCTCCTACATTTCTCTAAAGGCTGTTTTACTTATCAAACTGTAAATATGGCTCTAATAATGTTTCAATAGGGACTAACTCAAAAAAACAAATATTCGGATGGTGTTAACTCTTTCAACACTGCTCTTACATTTTTATTATTCAAATTCTGTCGCAACACCTTCCCAATTCACACACTTACACCTTCCTCATTTTCCAAAGCCAACTTCAGTTATGCTTCTTAACAACAAATATCTCATTGTCTATAAATATCTGTTTTCCTTCTATCAAATCCTTGTACACTGCAAAAACGAAACCAAAGCCAAGTGAAACTTATTTAAACTCTTTTTTTTTTTTTCTTCTTATACTTTTGCACTATTTTTCCTCCCACAGGGTTAAATGTATTTACAACCACTTTTAAGCACATAAGTTTCCCTTCTTATTACTCTATGTTCTTTAACGCAATATAGTCCTTTATTTTATATACAAAAAGCTATATATATTTTTTACATATACATATACACTATATACTTTGTACATTCCCTAAATTCCACACTTGTACTCACTCACACTTTTTGCACCTTATGTGCTTGTCCTATTGCCCTATCGTTGCCCTACGCTAGTTTTGCACCTTTGTGCTACACACACTGTACACTCTGCATCTTTGTGCTTCACTTGCCACGTCACTTTAATGCGCTCCACACGTACCCGCACTAATGTGCTCCCATTTGCATCATCGCCGGTCACACTCCACACTCTCTTTGCACTTGCGTGCCTTCCCTAACCTATTGTAAAATAAAAAACTATTCTATTCCCTTATCTGTCCCTTATACTAAAACACTCAACCCACCTGTCCCCTTGCAGTCCTTCCACTTGCTCTCCCTATTGCAAGCTTGGAAGTGGTATCCGAACAGGACTTTTCACTTACACGTAGCACACCCCAGTCTCTAATCCGGGGCGGTAACGATAGGCCTCCAGTCACACCTGAAGCTAACTCTTTCACTGGGGCACAGTCAGAAGGGACTGTTAGCGCAATTATTGCTGCAACTTTTCCCTCAGACTGGTTCTCTCTCGAAAGCGCGGGCGGCTGGTAATTTATTGCCTCTTTATGCCTTCCCGCTCACGCTACACTGGAGAACAATCTCAGCCACAGTAAGGGTGATAGTTCAGGAATTCCACACTAGTGGTGTGCGATACTACAAGATTTGGTATCGATGCGATACCAAGTAAATACAGGGCCAGTATCTCCGATACTGATATCGATACTGGTGGATGCATCATGAAATTGCTAAAGCTGAATTAATTTTCATTAACTTTAAGTGTTTTGTGATTTTTTTTATTAATTAGTTAAAACCCAGGACAGAATTCGGGCAAAGTAAATAAATACTTTATTACAAAACACAAGTAACACAAAACGTATTTTTCTTAAATAAAGTGCACAAAATTAGAGAATCACCTTTGAAAAAAAATGAAAAATAAAAAATAATTAGTGGGAATACAATAAAGAAAGTACAATAAAAAATACAATAAAGTGTAAACACGCTCAAAGAAATATCCCCCCACCCCCCTGTGCAGAGCAGATTAAAGGTTTTTGTTCAGGAACAGCACCATGTTCACATTTTTGGATTTTATTGCACTTCGCCTGGTACTTAGTAATTGTCCTGCCTTTGAAAAAATCTTCTCAGCTGGCACTGAGGTTGCAACCACTCCCAGGTGCTGCTTGGCAAGTTTGCTCAAAGAGGGGAATGTTGCTGAATTTTTTTTCCACCAACATAGTGGATCCTGATCCCGAGGGATTGGCCTCTCTTCTGAATACCTGCACATTTCAATTAGGACATCAGTGCCAGTTGTCTGATGCTGCTGAGATGCAAGGACTTCAGCGTCGAATTCTGTCCATATCCCAACTTTTGCTTCAGGTGGGGATGCAGCAGCCCCTGCAGATGAGCTTGAAGTAGTTGCAGGAGCTGGCGGCAAAGCTTGAGCTTGGTGCAGATGATGAAGGTGCGGGGGTCTGACTCACTGACTGCATTTCGGTGACAAGTTGAGCTTTTAAAGGCTCAACATTTGCAGAGTCACGGAATCCCAGGTTTTTAAATCTAATGTCCAGGTAGGTGCTGACAGCAAGACCATAAAATGTTTCAATAGCCTTGAAGCGACGGTGACACTGCACTGACAGCTCAGCAGCTAGCTTGCTATCTGCTAAGTGGTGACACCAGTGGAATCACCTTTGAAAGTGAAGCATGTTTTTCAGTTGACATCTCCCTGGTTGCTTCCTCAAATGGTCTAAATGCATTGATGGAGAGACTGATGACAGACCATTCTTCCTCACTTAAGCAAAGGAGACAGAGAGGACTGTGGTAACTGCCTCCTTTTGCTCAGACAGTCTCTCCCACATGTAGAATACAGAGTTCCACCTTGTCTCAACTGCTTGAATTAGTTTGTGTTCAGGGAACTCCTGCTGCTTCTGAATTTCTTTGAGCTTGTCTGCAGCTTTAGTGCTGTGGTGAGAGAAAGTAACAATAGCGCTGTTTTTTTTGCTGAATCTCGAGCAAGCCAGGGTCAGCCTTGAAAGAGTCTTTCACCACCAAATTCAAAGTGTGTGCAGAACAAGGGTAGTGTGCCCAACCTGCTTTGCGCACAGCAGCAACCACATTGGCGCTATTATCGGTTACAACAGACAGAGTGTTGTGTGTTATTCCCCATTCTTCCACGATTCTGGTTAACTGTGAACAAATATTGTCTGCAGTGTGTTGTCCAGGAACACAACACGTTTCTAGCACATATGCCAGCATTTGCCAGTTTTCGTCTATGATGTGGCATGAGACTGTTAAATATGCCTTTGTGGCTCTTGATGTCCACATGTCAGTTGTAAGCACAACATTGTCCACACCGCTCAATTCCTTTCTGACCTTAGAGCAGCATTCTTCATAAAGAGCTTTTAGTTTCCCCTCCATTAAAGATTTTCTACTTGCAATTTTGTATCGTGGGTCAAGTGTCCTCACAAAATTTCTAAAGCCGTCATCTTCCACCATGGAAAGAGGTTGCAGGTCCTTCACTATCGTTTCTGCAATCTCCATTGCTCTTGGGGAATCGGCTAAGTGAAATAATAAAATAATTAAGTGTGTAGCACATCTTGTAGTTTAAGTATAGTAGTCATCAAAGTTAGCACAAAAGGGTAATTATATTCAATCAAATTTGAGCTATATTATATTCAGTATATTTGTTTCAATTCCAGTAAATGTATTCATGTGGCAATGGGATAATATTCTATCAAATAACATGTTAATTTTGATTCATTAATCACAGAAAAAATAATGAGTTAAAAAAATAACTTTGATTAATCGCGTTCCATGGTTCAGTTCACGGTGACTTTGAAAAATGATCACGTAAACCCAAACTATTTACCTATTTGACCCTGATGCTAGCACTAGCATCCATAATATAAAGCTCTTAGCATAATTTATACTTTTTGAGTTTTAACCACTTGCACTTTGAAAATGTAAAATGAACTAATACTGAAGATGACTAAAATATTACTTTCACCACTATAAGCCATCCATTTTCCAACCTGCTGAATCCGAACACAGGGTCACGGGGGTCCGCTGGAGCCAATCCCAGCCAACACAGGGCACAAGGCAGGAACCAATCTCGGGCAGGGTGCCAACCCACCGCAGACCACTATAATCTACCTGGATATTCTCTGTCAAATTGAAAGGCCTCTGCCAATGTGTGCTGCCTCGGGGTTGGGGGTCTGCTTCTGTCGGGGCCAGGTTGTTTTGGATTTATCACCTCCTCTCTCCGTTTCTGTAGCTCTGCATTTTCTTTTGAATGATTTCTCATATGCTTGTATAAATTAGTTGTATTACCACTGTATTTGACAGCCTTTTTACAAATAATACAACTTGCCGTTGATTGATCTTCAGCTTGAAAATAAAGCCACACACCACTTCTCTTTCTCTCTGCCATAATTTCTTATGCTTCGTATTGTGTGTGTGTGCGTGCAAGTGAGCCTGTTTGCTTGCCTGGCGCCGCTGAGTCATGTCACATCATCAAAACAAAATTTCCTTCATACATTCCATTTAAGTGTGTGTGCCCATCCCTTTGTCCTACATTGTTCTTTTTAGAGAGGCTTTCTGCCGTTGTCTCCATCGGAGGGGCGGACGTTCTTTGAAACTTCACGCAAATAAGTTTTAGCGAAATATCGCTTACCTTTTTAGGTGGCCACCATCTGTGTGCGCTTCGCAGAGCACCGTCCCACCGTCAGAACCTGCAGCCGCCTTTTCCTTTGTCACGTCGGGGTCACCAGAATTCTGACGAAGCGAAATCGTTGGAGCAAAAGATGCACTCAAATGTCTTCACCTGAAATGAAGGCTCTAGGAGTCAGAGCATAGGCAAACAGAGTAATTAGCTTTATTGGTTTAGGTTAGGTTTAGGTTTATTTGTCATATATAGATTAACACAGGGTCAACATACAATGAAATGTGTATAACGAGAAAAACAAGTCACTCAGCCTAGATCTAATAAAGCTAAAAAAAAATAATTTAAAAATTACAAGTTAAAAATAGACAAGCCATATAAAATAAAATGTGTATGTTTTAAAAGAAGTTATAGAGCAGTATGAGTTGAATGAGCAGCAAGTACAAATGACAGTTATTGCACAGATAATGTTTTATAAGTACAGATGCATATTCCATAAAGTGCAGATGCATGTTCCAGTCAGTATTCAGAGTGTGTGCAGGTACAGTGTGTGTGTGAGTAGTGTAATGTAGATGTAATACAATGTAGATGTAATGTAAGTGTGTGTAAGTGTTCAGGTGTTGCTGTTGAGGAGTCGAATGGCCTGGTGGTAAAAGCTGTTCTTAAGTCTTGTAGTCCGAGCAGCCAGACTCCTGTATCGTCTGCCAGACGGTAACAAGGAGAACAGCTGGCGTGCTGGATGGTTATGGTCCTTTATGATGCTGCTTGTCTTATGCAAGCACCGATGGAGGTAAATGTCTTCAATGGCAGGGAGACTCTTGCCTGTGATGTGCTCTGCTGCCTTCACCACTCTCTGTAGTGATTTCCGGCTGCTGGCAGAGCAGCTCCCATACCAGACGGTAATGCAGCCCATCAGCAGACTCTCGACCACACTCCTGTAAAAGTTTGAGGTGATGTTGGCATTCATGCCAAACTTCCTCATCCTCCTCAGGAAGTAGAGCCGCTGGCGAGCTTTCTTGACCACAGTGTCTATGTGAAGGGTCCACGAGAGATCCTTGGTGATGTTTACTCCGAGGAACTTGAAGCTGTTAACCCTTTCAACTTCTACGCCGCTGATGTAGATGGCCTGGTGTTCTCTGCCTTGTTGTTTTCGATAGTCCACGATCATCCCCTTGGTTTTGCTGACGTTAAGAGACAAGTTGTTATTCAGGCACCAATTACTCAATGCCAGCACTTCCTCTCTGTAGGCCGTCTCATCGTTGTCAGTGATAAGGCCTATGATGGTTGTGTCATCTGCAAACTTGATGATGGTGTTTGTGCCGTGTTTTGCAACACAGTCGTGGGTGAACAAGGAATACAAGAGGGGGCTAAGCACACAGCCCTGCGGCGCTCCTGTGTTTAAATTGAGTGATGAGGACATGTGTTTGCCGACTCTCACCACCTGGGGCCTGTTTGTGAGGAAAGAGAAAATCCATCTGTAGATGGTTGTCCCCAACCCAAGGTCGTCAAGCTTCAAGACGAGTTTTGAGGGGATGATGGTGTTGAATGCCGAGCTGTAATCTATGAACAGCATTCTTACCTATGCATTTCCTCTTTCCAGGTGGGTGAGGGCAGTGTTTATTGTTAGTGCAATGGCATCCTCTGTCGATCTGTTTGCTCTGTAAGCAAATTGGAGAGGATCCAGCGTGTCGGTGATGGAGGAGCAGATGTAAACTTTGACCAGTTGCTCGAAGCACTTCATAATGACCGATGTCAGTGCAACCGGGCGATATTCATTCAGACAGGAGACCACCGGTTTCTTTGGGACAGGAATGATGGTGGATTCCTTGAAGGAAGTGGGGACCACTGACTGCCTCAGGGAGAGATTGAAGATGTTGGTGAACACACCTGCTAGCTTGTCAGCACACGCCCTGAGGGCACGGCCTGGGATGCCATCTGGTCCCGGAGCTTTGTGAGGATTGACCCTTTTGAAGGACCTTCTCACGTCAGACGTTTCAAGGATCAGAGTGACAGACTCACTGCCCCCTTGAGGATATAGCACCTGTTCTTTGTTGGCTGCATCAAAACGAGCATAGAAAGTGTTGAGCTCGTCTGAAAGAGATGCAGTGGGCTGAACACTGACTGTGTTTTTCTTTTTATAGTCAGTGATGCAACACAGTCCATTCCACAGGCGCTTGGTGTCAGAGCTGTGGTAGCTTGACTCCACTTTGTCCCTGTAGTCCTGTTTGGCCTTCTTGATGGACCTCTGGAGGTCGTATCTGGCTGCTTTGTATGCATCAGAGTCCCCTGAGCCAAAGGCAGAGGTTCGCACCTTGAGCTTAGTCCGAATCTCCCCATTTATCCAGGGTTTCTGGTTAGGGTATATGCAAATGGAGGTTAAAGTGACAACATCGTCAATGCACTTGCTGATATATCCTGTGACAGAGTCTGTGAATTCATTGATGTTGCCATCAGCTGCATCCTCAAACATCTGCCAATCAGTTGTTTCAAAGCAGTCCTGTAAGACCCCCTCAGCTTCACTGTCCCATTTGTAGATGTCCCTGTAAACCGGTTTTTCCTGTTTAAGTCTTTGTTTATATGCAGGCAGCAGCAATATAGAGCAATGGTCTGCTTTTCCAAAAGCTGGTCGAGGGAGAGATTTGTAGGAGTCCTTGAATAAGGTGTAACAATGATCCAGTGTTTGATCACCTCTTGTGGGGGGAGAGATGTGCTGATAGTATCTAGGGAGAACTTTCTTCATGTTTGCTCTGTTAAAGTCTCCCAACACAATAAATGCTGCTTCTGAGTTAGCGTTCTCCAGTCCACTGATAACATCATACAGTTCATCCATAGCTGAAGCTTTATCAGCTTGTGGGGGGATGTAAACAACTGAAAGGAGAACTGAACTGAACTCCCTCGGGAGGTGAAAGGGTCTAACTTTAATGGTCAGCAGCTCGAGAACCGGTGAGCAGTGTGTTTTTAAGACACACACATCTGTAGCCCACGAACAGTTAACCATAAAGCACACACCCCCTCCCCTTGACTTGCCTGAGTCCTTCGTTCTGTCTCCCCGATAAACTGTGAACCCGTCTGGTGTGACTGCGCAGTCAGGTACGCTGGGCTCCAACCACGTCTCTGTGAACGGCAAATGTCTTTTTGGTGCTTTATCCGTGCGCACAAAAAAAAAAAATGCTTTAGGCTGCGCCGTAAGATGGCTGCACCGACGAGAGCTCCGAGTCATCGAGCTCCGAGTCATCTCAGCAAAAAGTTATTATTTATTTTCTTACTACTCACTCTCTTTGTGCGTACTACTTTATCACACTTTCAGTATGACCGGCAAACACTCTTGGAGTTACGTTCATCAACCATTTTGGATTTTACAACAGGTTTTGATATCGCGGACACCGAAGGAAAACAAAGAAGGGGAAACGTGTCGGAGTTCTGTGCTGAACCCGACAGAGAAACAACAAGCCTCCTCTGCCTAGTTTTATTGCAATAAAACAATAACACAGACTCAACTCAATTTACGCCAAATCAAGCTGAACCCCAAACAGTTTAAAAATCACAGCTTATATAATCATTTCTTATCATTCTGACCTCGCTCGAAGCAGCTCATTCGTTGCTTTCCCCGGACTCCTTTTCTGTAGCTGGTCTAATGAACTTTTATTAGAACCACCAATATTTCTTATTTTCTGTCATTTGTCTTTATTTTTCTGCCTCGCTTATTTTTAGGTAGGCAGAGAGCAAGCAGGTGTTTTCCCTTCTTCCATCCTTGAGCTGTCTTTATCTCATCATCCTCCCTTTCTGGATCTTCTAGCTAGGTTGGCAGCTAGACCTAAGCTTTAATTAAAAAGAAATATGGCATGTGCCTTTATTTAACCATTTGTTTAGCAGGCCTGACTTGTATTAATATTTGCAGTATAAGGTTAATGCTTATATATTTTTCTATATTTATTTATGCTCCAGCAGACCCCCGTGACCATGTGTTCGGATTCAGCGGGTTGGATAATGGATGGATGGATTATTTATGCTAATACATGAATATACTAATTTTATTTTCCATAACCCCAGAATGTAAGCCAGCTCCCCAGTCACTTGGAGCAAAATGTTTTTATCACCAATCAGGCATACGGTTCTACTGGCAGGATTGTATCTAAGTATTGACTTAGGCGATGTTGGGTTGGTGTTAATGACATGATTCATTTCCAACAACAATGCTTCTATATTCCTGAAATAGCCTTTGTTTAAAGTGCATGTCCATTTTGTTGATCTTGTTTCCTCATTCATTAGTGTAAATTGTGCTTCCTGAGTGATGGAGTTGAACGTTTTTGGGTAAGTCAGTTCCACCAATGCCACGTCCCAGTCTCTGGACAGTTCTATTGTCTTGGCTAGCTGAATGGTGAATGATGCAATCGTGTTGTTGGGGAAAGTCCTGGCCGATGAATTACTCGGCAGTGTTACATAAAATCCGTTTCTGACTTTTGACATTTTTTCTTGCTTTTCTCAACTCCTTATGTCTTTAACTTCTGAAGTCTTGACCCAACTGTTTAATTTCTTGTCCCAACCAAGCCATTTTACCAACACATGCTTGTTTCTACCACACCCGTGAGTGGCTAGAATTTTGTGGATGCGGTACATCTGGTTAGCCTTGGGGTTTATTTTTTGTAACTCTTCTGCATAAAATGTCCCTTGAATTTCATCACCTGCATAATCTTTTAGTTTATATACAGGTTTGATCCGTTTAAAACAGTCCACGATAATAAATATTTCATTTGTAAACGACTGCTCATAACCTTTTTTGAATACACCTTTTAATTTGGAAACTCTGACATGATCACCTATTTTCAATGTGCACGGAGTAGATTTTCTTTGCACGACCCTACCATGGACTGTTTTCCAAACACTCAGAGCAGTTTCTGGAGTCACATCTACAGGTCTTGTTTTAATCGTGGTGTGAAAACTGTGGTTATAACTCTGCAAAAAGTCTGACAGGGCATCTATATACCAAAAAGTATTGGCACATGTAAAATATTTCCACATTTTGGACTTTCACATCCTATTGAACCGTTCTACTATGCTGGCCTTTACATCACTGTTTGTGACAAAATGTACAATATTGTTCTGTTTTAGTAGTTTTTGTATCAATGTGTTATGAAATTCTTTGCCTTGGTTTGTCTGTAGCTTCTTAGGAACTTGACCCTGTTTAAAGATTAATCTAAAACCCAGAGAAACTTCTTTCCCTGTTTTGGTCTTTAATGGCACAGTCCAAGCATATTTTGAGAGCACATTGATACACGTGAAGATAAATTTATATCCATCATTGAATTTTGAGTAATAAGACATCTCTACCAAATCTGCCTGCCACTGGTCATTGATCATTGAAACAATTGTTCTGTTTCTCTTGAACCTCAGGCGTGCTGGTTTGTGCACACTGTAAGTATATTGTCCACTCATCTGTTCCAACACGTTTATTCACTTGACATTTTTCTAACGACTTGATACATTTCTCAAGAAGCTGTTAATACCACCAAAACTGCCAGGCTCTTTGGGTGTGTAATAGATTCTCTCTAAAACCTTCTTGTACATCCCCTCTCTGGGTCTGTCACTCACGCTCTCTGTACTCTCTCTACACACACCAGTGCTGTACACACATAGGAGCAGGATGCCCGCTCCACCACATTCCTCACTTACCTTTTGACACCTTACAGGTCCCCGAAGGTCCGTCTTGGCTTACAAAGATGACCAGCCCATTTTTAGGACCAAGGCCAAGAACGGCCGACCATTTCCTTTCGGACGACTGACTAAAGGTCCGATGCTTGTCAAACATCGGCCCAACAACGGGCAGAGACCCAGAGCATGGGAATGCCCCGTTAACCAGCTGGCATCAGTTGGGTACCAGAAATGCCAGGGGGGGTGGGACATACACCTGTCAAAATTTTGAGATGTATAACAGTGACACTCCTTTACTACTGGGGTGTTTTCTGAACAAAGATTTTTAGTGACGCAGTATTTAGTTGTATGAAATTAAATCAAATGTGAAAAACTGGCTGTGCACAAATGTGGGTCCCCTTGTCATTGTGCTGATTTGAATGCCTGTCACTGCTCAATGCTGATTGGTTGATTAGATGAGCTCGTTAAGCCTTGAACTTCATAGACCGGTGTGTCTAATCATGAGATATAAAGGTATTTAAGGTGGTCAATTACAAGTTGTGCTTCCTTCCCTTTGACTCTCCTCTGAAGAGTGACAGCATGGGATCCTCAAAGCAACTCTCAAAAGATCTGAAAACAAAGATTGTTGAGTCTCCTGGTTTAGGGGAAGGCTACAAAAAGCCATCTGAGAGGTTTAAACTGTCAGTCAACTGTAAGGAATGGAATCAGGAAATGGAAGGCCACTGACACAGTTGCTGTTAAACTCAGCAGGTCTGGCAGACCAAGAAAAATCCAGGAGCGGCATATGAGCAGGATTGTGAGAATGGTGACAGACAACCCACAGATCACCTCCAAACACCTGCAAGAACATCTTGCTGCAGATGGTGTATCTGTACATCATTTACTACAATTCAGCGCAATTTGCACAAAGAGCATCTGTATGGCAGGGTGATGAGAAAGAAGCCCTTTCTGCACTCACACTACAAACAGAGTCGCTTGTTGTATGCCAATGCTCATTTAGACAAGCCAGATTCATTTGGGAACAAAGTGCTTTGGACTGATGAGACACAAATGGAGTTATTTGGTCAGAACAAAAAGCGCTTTGCATGGCGGAAGAAGAACACCGCATTCCAAGAAAAACACCTGCTACCTACTGTCAAATTTGGTGGAGGTTCCATTTTGCTGTGGGGCTGTGTGGCCAGTTCAGGGACTGGGGCCCTTGTTAAAGTCGATGGTCGGATGAATTCAACCCAATATCAACAAATTTTTCAGAATAATGTTCAAGAATCAGTCACAAAGTTTAAGTTACGCAGGGGTTGGATATTCCAACAAGACAATGACCCAAAACACAGTTGGAAATCTACAAAGGCATTCATGCAGAGGGAGAAGTACAATGTTCTGGAATGGCCGTCACAGTCCCTTGACTTGAATATCATTGAAAATCTATGGGATGATTTGATGCAGGCTGTCCATCAAATTGAACTGAACTGGAGAGATTTTGTATGAAGAATGGTTAGAAATACCTCCATCCAGAATCCAGACACTCATCACAGGCTATAGGAGGACAGCGTCTAGAGGCTGTTAGATTTACAAAAGGAGGCTCAACTAAGTATTGATGTCATATCTCTGTTGGGGTGCTCACACTTATGCACCTGTCTAATTTTGTTATGATGCATATTGCATATTTTCTGTTAATCCAATAAACTTAATAATAATAATCCATTACATTTATATAGCGCTTTTCTCAGTACTCATGTCACTGCTGAAATCCTACTGTGTCCATAAGGCATGTCAGATATTAAAAGGAAGTTCAGTCAATGAGAAACAAAAATCCAAAGAATTAAGAGGGTTTCCCAGACTTTTTCCATATGACTGTATATCCTAACACAGGGTCACGGGGATCTGCTGGAGCCAGTCCCAGCCAACACAGGGCGCAAGGCAGGAACAAACCCCAGGCAGGGTGCCAGCCCACCGCAGGGCACACACACCCACACACCAAGCACACACTAGGGACAATTTAGAATCACCAATGCACCTAACCTACATGTCTTTGGACTGTGGGAGGAAACCAGAGCACCCAGATGAAACCCATGCAGACACAGGGAGAACATACAAATTCCAGGAGGACCCGGGAAGCAAAGCCAGGTCTCCTTACTGTGAGGCAGCAGTGCTACCACTGCGCCACCGTCCCCTTTAGAAAAAGAAAAAAAAACGTAAATATACATACATACACATAATGCATACATATACATATACACACACATACACCCATACATATACAATTATAATTATTATTGTAATTAAGATGTTAAAGTAGCAGGAAAGGAAATCAAATGTATTATCACTGCTTATGGTTCACTACCTTCAATGACTTCACTCGCTCCATCCTCCTCGGATTTGCTTCTCGTTTTTCAACCTGAATGAGGAGGTCAATGTACTCGGGAGTGGACAGAGAGTTTGGTTTGAGGGCAATTTCTTCAAGTCATTTTATACTTTCATGAGATTCTTTAATGAGTTTATGAAGCTCCACTTTCACAACATCATATTCATGCTGAAGCTGCTCAAACACTTCCTCAGTTGTCATCTTTTCCCCTTTTGCTTTCTCATATTTCTTCTTAAGCTCATCATAGGGCCTTTTGACATTTTTAGTTACATAGAAGAATCAGTGCTGTTAGTTGGAGTGAACATGCCATACACACCTACCAGGACAAACAGTGCCGACTCTGTCCTTCATAGGAAAACATCTGATCTTATTCTCATCATTTGAATAAAAACACGGACAATGACAGGTAAAGTTTGCATTTCTGGCAGTTAGTGATGAACTCGCCGGTGTCCACAATGTTCTGTCTTATTTTCACTTCATATTCAAAGTCCATGTTGCTCTCTATGTTAGTAATGTGCTTATTTAAAATGTCACAGGTATGCCTCATTTCTTCAAGTTTTGTCAATCCAGTTTTGATTTGAGGCTGCAATCCTTCTACTGCCTTCTGCAAGAGCCTGCGCTCCTTAAGCACCTCATTTGTCAGTGCTGAACTGCTAAACCTTTGTCATCCATTTTCTTTAAGGAATGGAGAAACTTCTCCATGCTCTTTTCTCCCATATCCTAAAACATTTTGTCAAACATTGGACCATCACTGCTATTTGTCTCGAGATTATTTGCAAAAAGGGATGAAAAAATTTGGGTCCCTTTCTCATCTTTGGAAACAGCATGGTAGACTCCTTGATAGCATCAAGAACTGGTGGACGCTGTCCATCTGCAAATGTGATCAGAACTAACATGTTATTGGCTATGTATTTACCAAGAATGTGCCAAACAGAGTCAAAGACGTACTTCTGTGTATGCATCAGTTGAGCTTGGGATGCCTGAACTACAAAGCACCCTTGTGAAGATGAAAAACATTCTTGTATCTGCTCAATGATTTGTCTGTCCTGTTGAATTCCTCTGGTGTTTCCAAAACCTGTTGTGTCGACTATAGTGAAGGAGTATGGGACCTTGAAACAATCCTGATAGTTCATGTCATAGACAGTGACAGTGTAATGTTCTTTAGGTTGAAGTAGCGACACACTCAGAATAACGTTTCGAATGCGGTTTATTTTGAACCCTGTTTAACCAACTCTCCATACAGTGTGATTTTTAAAACCACACCCTTTCCTCCATATGTCATATGTCCCAAAAGATGCAGACCATAGCAATCAATACCTGAATAATCATATACAACAGACAGCAGATGTCTGACTTTCAGCTTGACTACTAGATATTTCTTCATGGATTATCTTGAACCTGAAGTCATCCTCCCACTGGACACCTAAGATGTAGCTGACAATTCCGTTGATCAGAATGGATTTTCCAGAACCTGTTGCTCTGAGGACCATAATAGTTTTTCTATGTTTGTTGGATATTCTATTTCCAAAGGTGAATTTTCTTATCTTTTTCACACTGTTTATGAACACTGATTTCAAAGACAAAAGAAAAAGTCTAGAATTTCCATCTTTTGTCTCCTTACATTTACATTTTATGTCCCTTTTAACAGGCAGTGTCTTCACTTCAGTCATGTTGCTGGCCTGATGCACACTCACTTGACAAACAGCTCTGTGACTGAGTTGATATGTAGAACCTGCAAGTAACTTTATAATTGTAACTTTGTAATTTTTATCTCTTGTGTCTACAGTCTCCCACTCTTCATATTCAGTTTGCTTATACTCCACTCTGTACACATCTGAGTCAGACTTTGAGGCTCTTAACTTTAGGGTTATGTTTTTTTTCTGTTTGGGAGTCAACCGCAAGAGGCTCAGGTTTTGATGGAAGCTGAAAGTTACGGTTGATGAGACACCCAGACTGATACAAATAAATTGTTGCCCCAGGAAAATCATCATCAGGCTTAGAATGGACAAGAAATCTGGTTGTCTTGCTATTTTGGTTAATTTCATCAAACTCAATGAGACGCTGGGAATGCTGTCTGGAATTCTGGATGATTAACTCTTCACTTGGCTCTGACAGATGACCTGAGGACTTCTTAAAAGGGACTTGAAGATAGAGTTGTGAAAGTCAAGCAGACAATAAGTTTAACACTAGTGATGTAAATTAATGTATCCATGTCATTTATAACAATTGTGGAAGTCCAGCCCCAGACACAGACAGGCAAACACCGATGGTTCCAACACCCATGTTTATTTACAGCTATTTACAAGTGTTCCACACAAGCACAGTGCCCCTGCACCAATCACCCTCTTTAAGTCCGGGCCTTCCAACAGTCCTTCCTTCACCGCCTCCACTCCTCTCCTCCGAGCTCTGTCCACTTCCACCCGACTCCAGCTAATGACTGGAGGGAGGCGGCCTCTTTTATTCCCATCCAGACGTGTTCCAGGTGCCCTTGTTGATCTTCCTGTGACACTTCCTAGTGTAGCGGAAGTGCTGCATGAGCACCCGGAAGTGTCCCTGATATTCCTTCCCCCAGCACCTCCGGGTGTGGCGGAAGTGCTGATGTCCAGGGCTCCTCAATCGACCGGGTGCCCTCATGCTCAATTCTCATGGCCCCCCATACCAACCAAGGCGGCTGCCCTCTTGTGGTCCGGGGGAAGCACAGTCTCTCTCCTGGTCCTTCCAGGCGTTGCGGCTGGGCACAGCCCCCAGCCGACCACCACACAATATCAAGTTTCATTTCTTTAATTTGATTAAAGAAACTTCTGAGCATAGTGATTTCCTTTTCTCTTTTATCCAGCCATGTTGTTATGGAAAATTTCTTAAATGGCGACTCTTCCTTCTTTTTCAGGATGTTGTCCAGCTCTTCTTCCCTTGCGTCACCACCTCTAATATTTGAAAAGACTTTCCTCAGGTTTTTCTGGAAAGTATTTTTATATAGATTAAACATTGATTTGAAATGCTCTGCATCTTTCTCAGTTATAGGAAAGTTATTGACGACACTATCCTTCATGATGTCATTACACCTCATGATGTGCTTGTCTAATTCCTCAAGGACCTCCTGAGATTTGGACACGAGTGCCACACTGATCTCTTGAACCAGTTGAGCAGCCTGTGAGTCGAGATGTTTCGGTGGGTACAACCAGACCTGGACGGGCACAGCTAGCTTGTCATCTTTGCTAAGTTGCTTTGGCAAATTGTTGTAAATCTGCATGGCATCCTAAAAGCTTGTAGGATCAAGGAGAAAATCACCATAGAATGTGAAGTTAAGATGGTCAGAAGTTTCCTTGTCAGCATCTATGGAAATATATTTTTTAATTAATGTTTCTAATTGTCTTATGTTTTCTTTGCTCTCTTCCTCGATAGATAGATAGATAGATAGATAGATAGATAGATAGATAGATAGATAGATAGATAGATAGATAGATAGATAGATAGATAGATAGATAGATAGATAGATAGATAGATACTTTATTAAATTCACATACTCTAGCAGCAGCATACTGATAAAGAAAATATTTAATTAAAGAGTGATAACAATGCAGGTATAACAGACAATAACTTTGTATAATGTTAATATTTACCCCCCCGGGTGGAATTGAAGAGTCGCATAGTGTGATGGATGAACGATCTCCTTAGTCTGTCAGTGGAGCAGGACGGTGACAGCAGTCTGTCACTGAAGATGCTCCTCTGTCTGGAGATGATCCTGTTCAGTGGATGCAGTGGATTCTCCATGATTGACAGGAGTCTGCTCAGCGCCCGTCGCTCTGCCACGGATGTCAAACTGTCCAGCTCCATGCCTACAAAAGAGCCTGCCTTCCTCACCAGGCGTCCCTCTTCTTTGCCTCCCCAGCACACCACCGCGTAGAATATGGCGCTCGCCACAACTGTCTGATAGAACATCTGCAGCATCTTATTGCAGATGTTGAAGGACGCCAGCCTTCTAATGAAGTATAGTCGGCTCTGTCCTCTCTTGCACAGAGCATCAGTATTGGCAGTCCAGTCCAATTTATCATCCAGCTGCACTCCCAGGTATTTATAGGTCTGTACCCTCTGCACACAGTCACCTCTGATGATCACGGGGTCCATGAGGGGCCTGGGCCTCCTAAAATCCACCACCAGCTCTTTTGTTTTGCTGGTGTTCAGGTGTAGGTGGTTTGAGTCGCACCATTTAACAAAGTCCTTGATTAGGTCCATATACACCTCCTCCTGCCCACTCCTGATGCAGCCCACGATAGCAGTGTCGTCAGTGAACATTTGCACGTGGAAGGACTCTGAGTTGTATTGGAAGTCCAATGTATATAGGCTGAACAGGACTGGAGAAAGTATAGTCCACTGCAGCGCTCCTGTGCTGCTGACCACAATGTCAGACCTGCAGTTCCTGAGACGCACATACTGAGGTCTGTCTGTAAGATAGTCCACGATCCATGCTACCAGGTATGAATTTACTCCCATCTCTGTCAGCTTGTCCCTAAGGAGCAGAGGTTGGATTGTGTTGAAGGCACTAGAGAAGTCTAGAAACATAATTCTTACAGCACCACTGCCTCTGTCCAAGTGGGAGAGTGATCGGTGTAGCATATAGATGATGGCATCCTCTGCGCCCACCTTCTCCTGGTATGCGAACTGCAGAGGGTCGAGGGCGTGATGGACCTGTGGCCTCAGGTGGTGAAGCAGCAGCCCCTCCATGGTCTTCATCACATGCGATGTCAGAGCGACAGGCCGGAAGTCATTCAGCTCACTAGGATGTGATACCTTTGGGACTGAGGTGATGCAAGATGTTTTCCAAAGCCTCGGGACTCTCCTTTGTTCCAGGCTCAGGTTGAAGAAGGCGCTGTAGAGGACTCCTCAGCTCCAACGCACAGGCCTTCAGCAGTCGTGGCGATACTCCATCTGGACCCACTGCTTTGCTGGCACAAAGTCTCCTCAACTCTCTGCTTACTTGGACTGCTGTAATTGTGGGTTGGGGGAAACTCTCTCCTATGCTGGTATCAGTAGAAGGATGGGTGGAGGGTGCAGTACACTGAGGTGAGAGTGAGAGTGGGTTAGGGTGGTCAAACCTGTTAAAGAAGTTGTTCATTTGGTTTGCTCTCTTCACGTCTCTCTCGATGGTGGCACCCCACTTCGAGTTGCAGCCAGTGATGATCTTCATCCCATCCCACACTTCCTTCATGCTGTTGTTCTGCAACTTCTGCTCCAGCTTTCTCCTGTACTGCTCCTTCGCCGCCCTGAGCTGGACTCGGAGTTCCTTCTGCACGCGCTTGAGCTCATGCTGATCACCGTCTTTAAAGGCTCTTTTCTTCTGGTTCAAAAGGCCCTTGATGTCACTTGTAATCCATGGCTTGTTGTTAGCATAGCAGCATACAGTTCTTACTGGAACTACAATGTCCATACAGAAGTTGATGTAGTCAGTAGTGCAGTCAACAACCTCCTCAATGTTCCCACTATGTGATCCCTGCAGGATATCCCAGTCTGTAGTTCCAGTCTCTCAGACCCTGCTCTGCCTCAGGGGACCAATTCCTGAATGAGCGTGTGGTTGTAGGTAGGACCCTCACTCTTGGTTTGTTGTGAGGCTGAAGCAGAACCAGGTTATGGTCTGCTTTCCCAAGCGCAGGCAGCGGGGTGGCGCTGTATGCGTCTTTAACGTTTGCATGCAGTAAGTCAATAGTCCTATTTCCCCGGGTGTTACAATCCACATACCAGGAGAAGGCAGGTAATGTTTTGTCCAGCGTCACATGGTTAAAGTCTCCAGCGATTAGCAGAAGCACCTCAGGGTGCTGTGTTTGTAATTTAGCAACAGCAGAATGGATGATGTCACTCGCTATCTCCACGTCCGCCTGTGGAGGGATGTACACGATAACAACAATGACGTGTCCAAACTCTCTGGGCAAGTAATAGGGACGCAAACTTACGGCCAACAGTTCGATGTCCCTGCAGCAAGTGGACATTTTAACGTTTACATGTCCAGAGTTACACCACCTTGTGTTCACATAGAGAGCGAGTCCTCCTCCTTTGTGCTTCCCGCAGGTACTTGCATCTCTGTCCGCTCTAACTGTGCTAAACTCGGGTAGCTCCACGTTAGCATCTGGGATGTTAGTTGTTAGCCACGTTTCACAAAAACACAACAGACTGCATTCTCTGTAGGTCCTGACATTTTTCACCAGCGCAGCCAGTTCGTCGATCTTATTTGGTAGCGAGTTCACATTTCCCAGGATCACAGAAGGCACTGAAGGCTTGTAGCTCCACTTTCTCACTAAACGTTTGGCTCTTATCTTAGCACCGCCTCTGCTGCCACGATACCGTCTTCTTACCTCGTCAGGTAAATAGGGAACCACACCGGCGCAGGCATTTGTTCTCAGCGCTTGAAGTTGACTACTTGAATAGACGAGTCTCGGCGTGTAAAAAATCCATGTCCAAGTAGTAGGGAACGAGACCACATAAAAGAAAGTGGTAGGAGTTAACAGTGAAATAGAGAAAAAGGTAGAAAGATAAAGTCATACACGGAGCTGCTGGAATAGCTGCCACTCGCGGCAGCGCCGGAGTCATATTAGAGTTGCTTTGATCAAATATAAAAAAATCCTGAGCGCCATACAACACGCATGTGACAACATGGGTGGCCGATTTCTGCTCAAACACTTCTGTGTAGATGACGTTCTGATTCACCAAGTGGCTCATGCTGATCTGCTCCATTCTCGAGGTCGTGCTGTAGTGCAGGGTGACCCTGGACTGTCGTTTGGATGATTTGGTGTCATTGAGGTACTTGGCAGCACCATCAACCTCAATCAAGCCACACAAGAAGCTCGCTTTAAGGGAGGCTGTCATATTTAAACCGGAAGTTTTCCCATCTAAGGAGTATGACGTTAAGATCTCTAATTGTGTTTTCTTCTGTGGTTTAATGTTGAGGTTTTAAATGAGGTTTTCCAAATCCCACAGGGTGACACCTGGTGAAAAGAACAACATTACACAAAGCAAAAATGAATACAAACGTGTATCCCAAGATACCACTGCAGGTTTTCTTTTGAGAGGGCAGTCATAAGAATATGAATCTGCAATAACCTGGAATGAGGAAGTCATTGTGACTGTCATAGAGCATCTCCACCTGGAACGGTTGTCTCAGGGCGGTCATCTCCAAAGGTAAGCCATCTTGAGGTGACAATCACCGCCTGTGAAATTCAGCACAAAAATGAAAGAAAGTCAGTCATTTATTACAATCATATGAATTCTTTATATTTTTCTGATTTTTTTTTAGTCTAATGCAGGGATGCAGTGAGGATGAAGAGTTCATCTTTTTAGAATCAGGTGAAAGCAAGGGTCAGTGCTAGTGGAGGTGCCAATCCAGCACAGAGTTCAGAAAAATTAATTTGGTCAGATTGGAATCACCAATGAAGTGGCATTATGGAGGTCAGGGCTACTGCTTGTAGCTACAGAGCTCTGGGTTTAGACTTGGCTTGGTCACCATCAGTGTGGAGTCTGCATGGTCTTCCACCTGTGCACAATCTTTTCATCTTCATCCTGCCTTTGGACTACTGCTGTCACAATAGATTTTGGCTTTCATAACCCTAATGTTGTAACAAGCTGATTCAATAACTGGATGGATGAAATACAAGTAATGTCAAAAATCTGAATCTGTGAAAAAGCTTTGAGCAAGAAATATAAACATTTTTTTTTTTATTGAAATATCGATGATTAAGGCTTCTGCCAATCTGACCAGAAGATCCCACAGTAAATACATCCATCCATCCATCTAATATCCATCCATCCAACCCGCTATATCCTAACACAGGGTGACGGGGGTCTGCTGGAGCCAATCCCAGCCAACACAGGGCGCAAGGCAGGAACAAATCCCAGGCAGGGTGCCAGCGCACCACAGGGCACATACACACACACACACCCACACACACCAAGCACACACTAGGGACAATTTAGGATCGCCAATGCACCTAACCTGCATGTCTTTGGACTGTGTGAGGAAACCCACGCAGACATGGGGAGAACATGCAAACTCCACGCAAGGAGAACCCGGGAAGGGAACCCAGGTCTCCTTACTGTGAGGCAGCAGTTCTACCACTGTGTCACTGTGGCACCATGCCGCCCATCCATTATCCAACCCACCATATCGTAATTACAGGGTCACGGGGGTCTGCTGGAGCCAATCCCTGCCAACACAGGGTGCAAGGAAGGAACCAATCCTGGGCAGGGTGCCAGCCCACCGCAGACAGTGAATACAGAGATTATAAAAAGTATTCAAATCCTTGGAAGTGTTCACATTTTATTTTTATTACGCATTAGTTTGGCTTCTTTGACAACAGAACAGACCCTTCATTACCAAAGTGAAAACAGATCTCTTCTCTTCAAAGCAATCTAAATTAATTGCAAATATAAAATACTAAATAACACTGGTCTGCCCAATAAATAAATAAATGATCACATTTTAAGTTTAAGAGAGATGAAGGTTTAAAATAAAAAAAACCACTATTTTAAAGAAAAAAATAATTATTTAAGCTTGACAAAATGATTACATCTTATATATAAAGCAGACTGTAACAATCTTGGGGTCTTGTATGTATGTTATCATCCAGTTGATGCTTAATATCCACAAGGGGGCGCCAGAAGCCCCCAGATACAGCAATACAGTACTGTTACAATACAGTGTAAGAATATAAATACAATGAAGAGTTTTTATTCCACAAAGCACCTTCCAATGAACACCTCTCCAACAATTAGTCACAATCTTATATATTAAACTTTAACTCTACTGTAACAATCTTGCAGTCTTGTATGGATGTTATCATCCAGTTGATGCTCAGAACGTTTCTGGTGTGCTCTGTAAAAGCAACAGACAGTTTTATCATAAAAATCAGTAGTATTATTTGTTTGTCGTTTAATATTTATTTTTGTTAACTATATTTTCATCTTGCATTATTTTTATTATAATTATGTTGTGGTAGAAATAGAATTAAATTAATTAATGTATTAATTTAATTGACTTTTTTTCATCTTCAACAATTCTGCATGTAAAAACTTATTACTACACCACCAAACAAAAATAAATCTATCAAGTTGTGTTTTTTTAAATTATATTTTTCTGAATCAATTTGAAAATAAAAAAACCTTTATTTTCCTCCCGGGCAGTGCCAGGTATTTCAGCTAGTATAATATAAAGTAGTTACTTGGTAGTTTCTGTACGTCTTCTAAACCTCTGAAGGTATTTCACAGCGGAGTTACCAACAAATGTCTGCTAACACAAAGTCCTTCCACTTCCTTTAATATTCTATTTACTCTTCTCAAACATTTGTCATACTGGTAACTTTTATTGTCTAAATAAAGGCAGGCTGCGTATTCTTTTACCATTTGCTTACCTGTTATTGGATGGAACAAAAAAAAAAACTTTTTTAACTTTCTAAAGGTATATTCCAGGCTACTTTGAACGAATTCTCAATTTTAGTCTCCTCTGACCATGGGACCTTCATCCATCCATCCATTTTCCAACCCGCTGAATCCGAACACAGGTCATGGGGGTCTGCTGGAGCCAATCCCAGCCAACACAGGGCAGGAACCAATCCTGGGCAGGGTGCCAACCCACCGCAGGACACACACAAGCACACACTAGGTCCAATTTAGAATCGCCAATCCACCTAACCTACATGTCTTTGGACTGTGGGAGGAAACCGGAGCGCCCGGAGGAAACCCAGACAGATACGGCGAGAACATGCAAACTGCATGCAGGGAGGACCCGGGAAGCCAACCCAGGTCCCCAGATCTCCCAACTGCGAGGCAGCAGCACTACCCACTGCACCACCGTGGGACCTTAATAATAATAATAATAATAATACATTTTATTTAGATTGCACCTTTCTTCCAGCTGACTCCCATATGCCTTCTGTGTGTTTTGGTCTCCTTTGACCATGGGACCTTCATCATCATCATCATCATCATAAAAATAACAGCGGCGCAGTGGGTAGAGCTGCTGCTTCGCAGTTAGGAGACCTGGGTTCACTTCCCGGGTCCTCCCTGCATAGAGTTTGCATGTTCTCCCCATGTCTGCATAAGTTTTCTCCCACAGTCCAAAGACATGCAGGTTAGGTGCATTGGTGGTCCTAAATTGTCCCGTGTGTGCCCTGTGGTGTGCTGGTGCCCTGCCCGGGGGTTTGTTCCTGCCTTGCGTCCTGTGTTGGCTGGGATTGGCTCCAGAAGACCCCTGTGTTAGGATATAGCGGGATGGATAATATTAATAATAATAATACAGCTCACTCCCATATGCCTTCTGAGTGTTTTGTCGATTGTTCTTGTTTTTTATTCATAAACGTATTTTGTCTTTGCCACTCTCCCATCTGGCAGCAGCTCATGAAGCACTTGAGCCCAGTTGATGTCTGCCCAGTCTCTCCAATCTCAGCCTCTTTAGCTCGTGACTCCTTCAGAGTTCTTAGAAGTTTCTTGGTGAACTTTCCTTACTTGTCTTCCTCAGTTTTTGTGGACAGTCTTCTTTTGTAGATTTACACCTCTGTCCTACTCTTTCCATTTCTTAGTGATTGATTTAACCGGGGATTCAATGACTTGGAGATTTTCTTGTTTCCATCCTCTGACTTATTGCTTGTTGTGTTCTTTTCTCTTCATTGTTAGGTCAGACCTCCTTACTAATCGACTCACCACATGTTGGACCTTTCAGATACGATCAACAGAAACCCCATGCAGATGACCTCCATTGAACTAAGGATGGGACTTTTAAAGCCAATGGGCTCTGCCAGTGATGTGTGACAGTGAAGGCGTGAATTCTGATGAGATACATTCATTTGTGTTTTGTATTTCTAATTAATTTACACCACTCTGCCGAGATATTTTTTTCATTTTGACATTGTCTTTTTTTCTGTTGTCAAAAAAGCCAAATTATATCAACTTGTTTTATATTAAATGTGAGAAGGGGGTAAACACCTTTTGTAGGTCCTGCACATGGTGGTGCCCAGGATTTTTAACATAAATATTACAGTTTTGTTTGTTTGGTTTGTCTTTTTTTTTTCCAGGTTCTTCTGTTTTTTCCTCTCCAATATATGGATTTACAGCATAGGTTGATGGACCCAGTCTGCATTACTGTGAGTGTGGTTGTGTGTGTAACTGTGACAGGTGATTGACTGGTACCTCCCTCACACAGGGTCACACACGTGCGAGTAAGAGGCAGCTAAAGGGTCTGAGTAATTGTAATAAAACATCAGTGTACTGACTGTCTTTCTCAGTTAGTTGCAGACCATTCCTGGAAAATCCCACCATGTTCCGGCACCCTTTATGATGTTAGTTCCGGTCCCGGCCCTAAAGATGACATCACTTTCTGAACGGGCCTTTAAAGCTGACATCTTTACTGTCTGTAATCAGTTCTTTTTTGGACCTCAGTCTTGTGAACAACTCTTTAAAAATGTCTACATTCGCAGCCAGGACAAATTTTACTGGTGGCTGCCCCAAACCTTCATGATGTCTGGTGTGTTTATTTGTGACTATATATATATATATACTGTATATACTGTATATATATTGTCACACATGTGCGAGTAGTGAGCAGCCGACCAGCTCTACGGAGAGTGATACTTCACAGGATATGGGTTTAGAACAGCGCACTAACACCTCTTTCTTTTATTCAGCAGGAAACAGATGAACAAACAAACCTGTAAGAAGACATGCTCTCGAGTTCCCTTTCATGTTTACAATAAGCGTAACCCCGTCCCGTTCTGATGACATCACTTCCGGCTCCATGTTTACACATCATCCTGATGTTTCCTGGATTTTCCCATCAATCCCATTGTACATAATTTCCTGTCCGTCCCTTATATAAATCCGCCTGTTTCACTAATACGCTGTCCTCGTTGTAATTCATTTGTATGAATGCTAAAATCTATACAAGATGAGTGGACCTTTCAGTATACGGGGAAGGCAAAACCCCAAAGCTTTGCAAGAGTATTGTCTCTTCTTTGTGTTTTCACAGATTGGCGTAGTCAGCAGGATTGCGTAAATTGTTTGAGGAAGGATGACGGAAGAACAAAGCTTGAGTACCGTCCTTGCGACCATCCTGACAGAGCTGCAAACTGTCAAGCCCCAAGTCGGGGAAACCCGCACCAAATTGGTTGAGGCAGAGGCTAGGTTCACTGCAGGAGAAGTGGTAAGACCTGAGGCTCCTCGGCCTCCCCCTGTTCCGCTAGTTCCACTAGTGGAGGGTGATGATATTGATTCCTATCTATTAGTTTTGGAGCAGACCCCGCTCGTAATCAGTGGCCGAGGGTGGAGTGGGCCCACATACTTACGCCGTATTTTGAAGGGTGATGCATTGCGGGCTTACTATGGTCTTCCCGAGGAGGAGGCCACAAACTACGACACTTTAAAGAGCAAGCTATTCAAGCACTATGGCATTACTTCAGGCCAGCAGGTGAGGAAATAGAGACTCTGGAGGTTCGATGTGGACAGACCTCCTAGAGTGCAAGCTTTTAAGATCTGGGGCAAGATTGGCAGGTGGCTAAGGCCAGATGTAAATTACGCTAGGCAAGTGGTGGAAAAACTAGCCTGCTAAACCTGTATAAATGCCATGCTCGACTACCTCGCCCAGCAGGTCTGTAGACATCCATATAAAAATATAGACACCCTCGTAGAGGTGCTCGAACATCAACTGGCAGTCACCAAGTTGGGGGGATCTGAACGGTCTGCTTGCGGAGCCCGAGAAGGATGTGTTGCTACTCCTGAGTCCACCCGACGGCCTGCAGAGTCTCTGGCCAAACAGAAAGAAAAACCACCCAGCCTCCCGCGCTGTTTCAAGTGCGGGGAGCTGGGGCACATAATGACCTCTTGTCCTCTATCCACAGAGCCGATGGACTGTTCCTGGGCCTGTGGAGAGAGGTACTGTGCTTTCTCCAATCCCTGTTCCTTATCAAACATGGCTATGTTTGACTCCAGGAGTAACATTACCATTGTTGCTCACCATTTGTCCTACCACGACAGTTCCTAAAAGGTACAACCGGTGTGACTTGTATACATGGAGAGACCAGATATTATAAGTCTGCCAAGTGTGTTATAACCTGGGAGTGGTACTTCCAGATCCTGCCTATCCGGTTATACTGGGGCGGGACTGGTCTAACATTGTAAGTGGTATGGAACAAAGCACACCCGGAAAAGAGTTGAGCCCAATTATATTCAGCTGCAGGTCGCAGCCTTCCATGCCCCCGGTCTTCCACGCTTTCTGCCTTCCACACCACGCCCCCAGCATTCGCGTCCTCCTCTGTCACATCGCTTTCATTGAAAAACTAGTAACATTGATTTACCCTGTAACCCTAAAAGACGATATTAATATGACTTCCTCCAATCACGAGGCAAGAATTTCCTCCGAGTTTCTCTTTATGGTATTACTGTCGTATTTACTTTTAGAAACAAATAACAGTTTTATAATTTATGAGCCAGGATTCAATATAGTTAAAAGAAAGAGGACATAACATATTTTTAGATTAAGGAAACACCTTACTAAATATTAATGTTGTTGCTCTAACTGCTATTATAGTGAGTTCTATCATTCAAAATATTTGAAATAATTTTTACAGTACTTGTGTACTAAACAGCGTGTCTGACATTATTTCTGGAACCTTGTTCAATAAAGGAAAATTCCGTTAATGACATTAATTTATTATGTTACAAAATAAATGATGATCAATAACACAACATAACAATCAACAGGCATGAAAATGAGTTCTCAGTAAAAGAAACTTTTAAAATAGTTTGTATTGGACAATTTTTTAAATGATCCAGCTTACTATACAGTTCATACTTTCATTTCCATTGTCTGTCTTGAATTGTGTTTTCTTAATTTTGTTCTACGCTGCTGCTATAATGCTGATAAATGTCAAGTGGAGTTATTAAACTTTCAAACGTTTTCCTGGTTTTTAATTTTAATGCATAATTGTTCTCCCTGGGACCCTAACTTATAAGTATTTGCTTATCAAAAAAAGTGAAGCAAATCTCTTAAATTTCTTAATAGATATTATATCATTTGTTTTTCTAAAGAAATGTAAAAATTTGCATTATTAAAAGTTGCACTTCCATAAACCGTCTTTTTTAATTTATTTT
>NC_041397.2:312732298-312919798 GCF_900747795.2 Erpetoichthys calabaricus
CAAATGCGGCACTCAAATCTAAGAGGATGAGAACAGATAAATGGCCTCTGTCTGCATTTACCCGCAAGTCATTTACTACTTTAACGAGTGCAGTTTCTGTGCTGTGATTTGTTCTAAAACCTGACTGAAATTTATCAAGAATAGCATGTTTATTGAGGTGCTCATTTAACTGCATAATGACTGCCTTCTCTAGAATTTTACTTAAGAAAGGCAGGTTAGAGATGGGTCTATAATTTTCAAGAGAAGAGGGGTCGAGATTATTTTTCTTAAGTAGGGGTTTAACTACCGCAGTCTTAAGACAGTCTGGGAAGACCCCCGTATCTAATGACGAATTTACTATGTCAAGAACATTATCAATAAGCACACCCGATACTTCTTTGAAAAAATTTGTTGGTATTGGGTCAAGGGCACAGGTGGATGGTTTCATTTGAGAAATTATTTTATGTAAATCAGGTAAATCTATCCTAGTGAAAGACTCTAATTTATTTATTATGGAGTACTGGGGTTTCGGGGGATCCTTAGTGTTGGGGAGATATACTATGTTATTTCTAATATCATTAATTTTCTGATTGAAAAATACAGCGATAGCCTCACAGGTTTTACTGGAAGTACTTAGAAGGCATTCCTTTGAGTTACCTGGGTTTAACAGATGATCAATTGTCGAAAATAACACTCTGGGATTACTAGCATTGTTATTTATAATCTTAGAGAAATAGCAGCGCCTCTCAAGACGGACTGTGTTATTGTATTCTGTTATTTTAACTTTTAATATCTCATAGTCAATAGTTAGTTTAGTCTTCCTCCATTTACGCTCAGCTCTACGGCATGTTCTCTTTAAATCAGACACTCTTTGGGTCTTCCAAGGTATAACAATGCTATAAGATTTTTTAACTGTCTTTTCAGGTGCAACTATGTCAACAGCAGCCCTCACTTTAGTATTAAATCTTTCCACCTTACTATTTACATTCTCCTCGCTATTATAGTTGGCACTATAAACGGACTGATTGGTTAGAATGTTTGTAAGTTTTAAAGTTGCTGATGAGTCAAAGAAGCGTTTTTTAACAATATGCTTCTCATGAGTGTTTTCTATCATTATTTCTATATTAAAAAGTAGAAGAAAATGGTCTGATAGACCCGTATCAATGACCTGCTTTATATCAACTTTTAGTCCTTTAGTAATTACTAAGTCTAACGTATGACCTGCTTTATGTGTATGCTGATTAACGAGCTGTCTCAAATCAAAAGAGTCCATGAGGTTCATAAATTCTTTTACTTTTTGGTCACATTGATTAACTACATGAAAATTAAAGTCGCCGACTATTAAGAGTGCGTCATAGTTCGTAATTAAGATTGACATCAAGTCAGAGAATTCCTCAAAGAAAGACGCGTTGAATTTAGGAGGTCTATACACGGATAATACTAGAACGTGAGAATCTCCCTGAATAACAATGGCGAGATACTCAAAAGACTTGAACTTACCAAAACTGATATTTTTACATTTTAACCTGCTAGAGTAAATGTTTGCTAGCCCTCCACCTCTCTTTCCTTGGCGATCAGCACGAGTAAAACTGTAATCCGGAGGCGCAGATTCGATTAAAACAGCTGCGCCATCTGAGCTAAGCCACGTTTCACTTAGTGCAATAAAATCTATTTTTTTTTCACTAATAATGTCGTTGATAAAAAACGTCTTGTTAGTTAAAGCTCTAATATTTAATAGTGCCATATTCAATGTTTCGGAGGAGCAGAGATGAATACTATGTGCGTTATTGATATAGGGAACAGGAATTAAGTTATTTTTATTAGCGCCGCTCTGCGTGTATTTTTTATTTAATCTATGATCTGTTTTTACAGTTTTAATACATTGTTCACCTAAAGTAGTAACTTTAATTAAATTATTGGCGTTTATGCCGTATTGCCTAGATTTTCTATGTGCATTAAGATTGGTTATTACAGTATTTATGTTGCGCACTTTTATGAAAGATTTTTTTAAACAATTATCATGACCAAACACAGGAGTGGCATTTCGGAAGGGGTTAAAAGCAGAGATAGATAGTCAAGATAAACGAATTACCTTCGCTATGTTTTCGGAGAGGACCCGGGCGCCGAAGCTGTTCGGATGCAGGCCATCTCGCTTGAAGAAACGCGGTCTTTCCCAAAAGAGATCCCAGTTGTTAATGAATCCGATGTCTTGATTCTTGCAGAAGCCCTGCAGCCAGTTGTTTAAACCAAGCAGACGACTGTAATACTCGTTTGATCGTCTGACGAGAGGGAGTGGACCCGAGATGAATATCTTTGCCGATGGGGTCCTCTCCTTTGTGTCTTTAATTAATGCAGTGAAGTCTGCCTTGAGGATCTCCGACTGTCGGTGCCTTATGTCGTTTACGCCAGCATGTATAACAATGGCTCCAACTGCCCTGTTCTTGTAGATCGCCGGCGCACGTCTCGTCACATCTCGGACACGAGCACCGGGAAAACAAGAAACAAAAGATTTTCTATTAGGGCAAGTGATATTGAGGTTCCTAACAATAGAATCACCTACCACAATTACATCACCAGGTGCTGAAGGCGAACTGGGGACGCTTAGAGGGTCAAACCGGTTCTGGGTTACGATGCTTGCCTGTGCCGATGGAGGTGTTCTGGCCTTGAACCCCCGCCTGCATAGCTGAAATACACCGAGGTCATCATCGGTGTCGCTCCTACGAGGCGTGGGGGTGAAGGTGACTTGCGCGGCACAACGCGGGGTTGATGTTACGCCGATAACAGATGGCGAGGACGGTTTATCCAACAGCCGAGCCTTCAGATCTCTGAGGTATCTTCGTCTGGACAGAAGATTCTGAATCTGTTCATCGAGTGCCTGGAGTTCCTCGACTACAGTTGCAATGCGATTCACCTCACTGTCGGCCATTGTCCGCTTCTGCTTTGCTTCCGCTTCGTGCCCTAGGAAAAATGAGAGAGAGAGAGAAGGTGAGACTTACCCAATGTATATATGTATGTGTGTATATGTATGTGTATATATATATATATGTATATGTGTGTATATGTATGTGTTTATATATGTGTGATATGTGTGTGTATATATATATATATATATATTTGTATATATATGTAGATGTGTATATGTATATATATATATATATATATATGTGTATATGTACATATGTGTATATATATGTTTATGTGTGTGTGTGTATATTATATATATATATATGACAACAACACTCATAACAGTGACAACACAATTACATATATATATATGTACATATGTATACATATATCTGTCAATGTATTTTTGTATGTATGTCTAGATATATATGTAGATATGTATATATATGTGTATATATATGTAGATGTGTATATATATATGTAGATATGTGTATATATGTAGATATGTAAATATATATGTATATATATGTGTCCATCCATCCATCCATCCATTTTCCAACCCGCTGAATCCGAACACAGGGTCACGGGGGTCTGCTGGAGCCAATCCCAGCCAACACAGGGCACAAGGCAGGAAACAATCCTGGGCAGGGTGCCAACCCACCGCAGGACACACACAAACACACCCACACACCAAGCACACACTAGGGCCAATTTAGAATCGCCAATCCACCTAACCTGCATGTCTTTGGACTGTGGGAGGAAACCGGAGCGCCCGGAGGAAACCCACGCAGACACGGGGAGAACATGCAAACTCCACACAGGGAGGACCCGGGAAGCGAACCCAGGTCCCCAGATCACCCAACTGCGAGGCAGCAGCGCTACCCACTGCGCCACCGTGCCGCCTCATATATATGTGTCTGTATGTATATATATATATGTGTGTGTGTGTGTATCTATGTATGTATGTGTGTATATATATGTATGTGTGTGTATCTGTATCTATGTATGTGTATATGTATATATGTATATGTATCTATGTATGTGTATATGTACATATGTGTGTATGTATGTGTGTATATATATATGTTGATATATATATATATGTAGATGTGTATATGTATATATATGTACATATGTCTATATGTAGATATGTATATATATGTTTATGTGTGTGTGTGTGTGTATAGCAACACTCATAACAATGACAACACAATTACATTGACAATCATGTTACATTATTTTTAAAATGTTTCCTTTTCTTTTTCATAACCTCTTTAACACACTACTTCTCCGCTGCGAAGCGCGGGTATTTTGCTAGTTTCTGGATAAAAAGTGTATTCTGGAAAAATTCCAATCCAGATACAGATGTTCTTACAGCAGTGAAACATCCTTGTTAAAGGTTTACGATGACCTCCTTTTCCCAACTGCTAATGCTCGTGATTCTACCATTCTTGTACTGTTAGATCTTACCTCAGCTTTTGATATTGTGGATCTTACGATTTTTATATCCCACCTTGAACAATATATAGGCATCCAAGGTAATGCCCTGAAATGGTTTAAATCTTATCTAAGCAATAGGAGCTTTTCTATTCATTTGAATGAGATCACATCCTCTGTAGCGCCTCTTACTTGTAGGGTTCCAACCTTGGACCAGTTCTCTTTTTGACATGCATGTTACCTTTAGGCTCCATTGTTAACAAGTATGGCTTCTCTATGCTGATGACACTCAAATATATTTGCCACTAAAATCAAAGCAAGAAAATACAGACCATGTGTGCATGAATGATATTAAAACCTGGATGGCATTGCATCTTCTTAAACTAAATGATAATGAAACTGTGATCATGGTGTCCAAAAGTTAAGAAAATTTGAGTGTCTCTGATGTTGCTCTTGGACCCCTTGCCATATACGTATCATAAAGCTTCAGTTAGGAGCCCAGGCATGATCTTTGACAGATAAATTGTGAGGTTAAATTAAGCTTTTTCCAGCTGAGACATTAAGGTAAAGGCTTTTCTTTCTTTCAGTGATCTTGAAAAGGCCATCCAAGCTTTTCTAACATCTCATTTGTACTATTGCAGTGCTTTGTATGTAGGTGTTGGTCAGGCCCTGTTATGATGCCTACAACAATTCCACAACTTTGCTATTCGCTTATTGAATGGCTCTCGTAAGCGTGGCCATATTTCACCAATACTGACCTTGCTTCATTGGCTTCTGGTCCGTTTCAGAATTGATTTTAAAATTCTATTTCTTGATTTCAAATGTTTGAATGGATCAGCCCCATCTTGCCTCTCGGAACTTCTTCACTTGTATGTGCCAACAAGATCCCTGTGGTCTACTAGCCCGATGCTCTTAGTTGTGCCGAGGTCAAGGCTGAAGCAAAGGAGGAATTGGGCGTTTGTGGTGGCTGCTCCTTTTCTCTGGAATGGCTCTCCTTATTATATTAGGTCTGCTCCAACACAGGCCATTTTAAGTCATCATTAAAGTCTTATTTCTTCTTGCTGCCATTTGACCCTGCAAGAGGTTGACATTGTTTGTATATGTTGGCTCATGTACATGCATGATTAGAAATATGTATGTATGGGTGTGGGTTTATCTTTTATGTAATGGCTGGTTATTCTTGTAGTTTTGTGCTGTGTACATACAGTATATTTGAACTGCTTCTTTTACCCTTTCTTTTACAGCACTTTGGTTCAGTTCTGGCTGCTGTTGTAAATGTGCTTTATAAATAAAGTTTACCTTGCCCTGCTTTATAAAACACTAGACAAAGAGCCCGTTTCGACAACGTAAGATGAAACAGGCACAAGTGGAATAGTAAGTAATAAGTATAAGCACCACAAACCTGATATAGGTGTATTGAATGAATGCATAATTAGGCCTGGAGCTGTAGTCGAAATCGCCTTTCAGGCCTCTAGAGCTTTAATCGAAGTCGCCTTTCTCTTTGCATTTTCGCGGCCGTAAATCCGCCGCCTGCTGCAATGATGGTAGACGTCGCCTTTCTTTTTGAACTTTTGCCGTCATAAATCCACTGCCTGCCGCGATTTTGGTCGAAGTCGCCTTTCTTTTTGAATTTTCGCGGCTGTAAATCCGCCGCCTGCCGTGATGTTGGTCTTGTAAGGTTTTTCGGACAGCTGCGCAGAAGGCGACTGCGCATTCGGCTTCGGACACACCCACACACCAAGCACACACTAGGGCCAATTTAGAATCGCCAATCCACCTAACCTGCATGTCTTTGGACTGTGGGAGGAAACCGGAGCACCCGGAGGAAACCCACGCAGACACGGGGAGAACATGCAAACTCCACGCAGGGAGGAACCGGGAAGCGAACCCAGGTCCCCAGGTCTCCCAACTGCGAGGCAGCAGAGCTACCCACTGCGCCACCGTGCCGCCTCAAGAAATTGTATAAGGCGAAATAAAGAACAACAACAAAAAAAAGACACGCAGCTTTGGTGGACTGACAATGTTAAACTGGCCCCTGGTCTGTGTGTGTGTGTGTGTGTGTGTGTGTTCACACTGTGATGGGCTCTCACCTTTTCCAGGGACTGATTGTTCCTGCCTTGCACCTGCAGAGGCAGAATAGAAATTTTAATTTTTTCTAAATGCAAATCTGAGACATAGCTAAATGTAAAGCTAATATGACAAAATCTTTGTTGTTAAAGAAGAAGGGCAGAATTAATAGAAAATGCAAATGTAAGAATATTATTATTTTTTTTTATATAAATGTTAGTGTTTTAAGGAAATCAGTTTAAGTACTTTTATAATATGATTGCCCGTTTTACATGAATGAAACAAATGAACAAATCTTAATGAAAACGTAAAAGTTCATATCATCTGTATTATGTTTATATGTTCATTCTGGGCAGCACGGTGGCGTAATGGTAGCACTGCTGCCTCAAAGTACGGAGAGAAGGGTTTGTGTGTGTTGGTTGCATGTTCTCCTCATATCTGTGTGGTTTTCCTCCCGGTGCTCTGGTGTCTTCCCAAAGACTTGCAGCTTCTTTGACAACACTTTTCAATGTCATGTAGTTAAAAATGGAGCCCAGATAATCTTGTGGTGGTTCAAAAGCTTTATAAACAGGGAAGTCCAACTCAAGTGATGAAAAAATGGCATCAACTGATACGCGTCAGTGATGACAGGCCTGTGACTAACTGTTGTTCACATTTCTTAAATGTAACATTTTTAAAAGAAGTTTTCTGTCCCCTTCATTTTCAACACTCTTTTGTGATGTAGACTTTATTTTAAATGGATACATTTGCATGTTTGCCCATTAATCTAAACTCAATAACCCATAATGACAAAGTGAAAACAAGTCTTTAGAAGGGTATGCAGATTTATTAAAAATCAAAAACTGAGACCTCTCCTTAAGGCAGTATGCAGACCCTTAATTCAGTACTCTGTTGAAGCCCCTTTGGCAGCAAATCAAGATGGCTAATCTTCAGTAACTTTGCAACCCTGCATTTGGACAGTTTTTTTTTCCCCCCCATAAATCATCAGCAGGACATCACTTCTGTTGGACTCCTCTGTCTGTGATGGTCCTTTGAGTCACCACAAGTCTATTTGGGCTTAGTTTTTGGCTACATGATATTATAAAATGCTATTAGCAAACATGGATTTTACTGTATTAATATATGCCACTGCATTTTATTTTACTAATAATATTTATTTTTTTTTTTAGATATGAATTATTATGGAAAAAAATCATTAATAGATGTGTGGTATCTGTTTCATGGAAGAAGCAAATAAATAATAAAAAATTATCCCAACTTTTAAAACAGTTTAAGAAGCCCCTGAACTCAAATGACAGTGACGCCTTGTTAAAAGCCGGTAGCGCTTCTGCCTCCGCTCCATTGAGTTATTAGCAGGAATGGCACAAAAAAAATGAAGGCACTTGCACCTCTTGTCCACTAGATGTCCTCAGTAAGTAAAGCTAACAGCGCGACTTTGGGATGTGCGGTAAACCACGCGTTATTTTGATCCTGACTGTCAGAGTCAAATCCCCAACATGAAGATTCAATAAGCACGTTGTGAAAGAGCCAAATGATCAGTAAAAAAAAGAAAAAAGCTGACGTCTGTTAAGTTTATTATCACGTGTCTTACAATGGAAATAAATAAACACAGAGATGATAGCTAAATGATAGCTTTGGACTGGCTGCGGTGTGGACAGGAACCTTGTACTTATAAAGACTGCCTTCATTATGACATCTTCAGTATTTCAGTAATCAGGCCCTTAACGATTTTCCTACTGTGTCCCAGTGTTCTTCATGAATTAATTTTAAAGTCACAGTCTTCATCCACTGGACTAATTCCCTTCCTAATTTTAAACACTTCAGTCAGGTCTCATCTTAATCTTTTTTTGTTTAAACTTTAAAGGCTTAGCTGTTTTACTCTTTCCTCATAATTCATCCCCTGTAGCCCTGGAATCAGCCTGGTCGCTCTATGTACTTTAGACCCTACATAACTGAATGAATTAACTTAACTCTGTCCATTTCATGGAACTTAGCCCTGATGTCCACAAGATCATGTAGTTAGTACACTGAATCTTCAACATTTAATCAGTTTTGAGCATCAAGTATGGCTTATATACGCATGCAAAACTGGCTGTTTGTACTTGTTTGTTGCAGATGGGCAAAGACACATTTTGTTTCCATTGATTTCCAATCATTCTTCTTAGGATGATTACTTAGGTTTATTTTCTGTGTTGTCCCCAAACCCCCTTTCCAGTGGCTGAAAGTTTGAGCAGACATAGAGTAGTCTTGTAAGGGAAGGAAGGAATGACCGGCCTAATCTTCCTAACATTGTTTTGGGTTTCATAAGAGATGCACAACAGGCAGTGTCCCACCAAGCATTGTTGTTACACGACATGATTTTAGTCTCTGCAGGAATACTCTGGGAAACTCTGAAGGCGTTTTTAAGAGGACAGATTATCTCATAGCTTTCCCATAAAAATAAATGGGAGACCAAAAGGTGTCAGAGTTAATCAGTGAAATTACCGGAAGAGATCAAGAATACAGCAGGTCTCCAAATGAGACACTTTACACACTTTGCAATCAGAACTCAACCTCTTGACAACAAAAGAAACAGAACAACTTAACTTTAAATCGTGACATCATTACTATGAACACAGAGAGAAGGCTAATAAAATCTTAGATCAACAATTCCACAAGCAGGAAGTTTGCAATACAATAATGGTAATCACCAACACAAATCACTGACCATAAAAATATAACACACATGTTTAGAGAGTACTATACGTCCTTATATTCTACTCTCTTTAAAGAAGACAAGACAATCTAAACAGTTTTTGATGCATTACAGATACCACAGCTAGATAAACTGAATAAACCTCTGACACTCTCAGAACTACTAGACACTATAAACACACTTCAGAGTGGGAAAGCAGCAGGCCCTGATGGTTATCCAGCTGAATTTTATAAAAAAAAAATCAATTAAGTTAGCTCCACTATTATTAGCAACATTTATAGAAAAAATATGTTCTCAGTTGTAACCCTCCACGTGCGTCTCTGACCAGTACAACAGGCTTTTTAAAAGAAATCTCTGATGTTCTTATCGATGTTGTACCTGACATAGTGAACTTATCGTTAGATACAGGGGTCTTCCCTGAATGTTTAAAGACTGCAGTTGTTAAACCCCCCTGCCCAAGAAAAGTAATCTCGACTCCTCTGTCTTTGACAATTTTAGGCCAATTTTTAACCTGCCTTTCCTAAGTAAAGTTCTAGAAAAGGCAGCTATTAACTCTTTGAGGGCTGAATTATAGTTTTCTGTAAAGCACACAATGGTTTCACACATAAATTAACATAAAACATCTGTTGCTATGTGCTGTTGTTGGCGCATGTTTACCATTACAGCAGCAGGGCGACGGCAGTGGTCTCAATGTGACACAATCTGGTTTGTACCTCTTGTCATCATAAGTGGTGGTCCTCCCAGGTAGATTGCTGCTGTAAGGGACCGATCAGAAGATGCCAGCACCTCACTTTCGTTTTTGATATCCACCTCCAGATCACTTGCATCAAACTCAGAGTCTGACAAGTAAGAGTCCTATTCAACAAAATTATGTAAAACGTTCACGGAGTATTTTGCTTTGCACATTCGCTTTGGACTCTCGCCAGATGTTGATGCCATTTTAGAGGTTGTTTGCTCTTCGCTACTCCTGCACGCGTAGGGAATCGAGGTTAAATCAGCAAAGCTATGTACAGTAACTCTCCTTCTAGCAAGGAGAGTTGAGCTAAAATGTAAAGGTGAGTTTTTTCATAGTTTACAGCAAATTACCGTCCTCTACCCCTGAATTTTGACAAAAGTCGACATCAGTTCTAAAAGAGTTAAGCAGCTCAATGGTTACGTGAATAAACATTTTATTTATAATAAGCTTAAGGCAGATTTTAGAATAAATCATAGTACAGAAACTCAGCTGGTTAAAGTAGTAAATGATTTGTGAATTAATGTGGTCAGAGGCCATACTTCAGTTCTTGTTCTCTTAGCCTTGAGTGCAGCATTTGACACCATCGATCACAGTATTCTTAAAAATCACTTTAGTCAACGGGTGAGCCTCATAGGCAGCAACTTAAATTGGTTTCAGTCTTACTTAACAGGTAGAAAATTAATTGTTAGTTGTGGTGATTGTACTTTGGAGATATATAATATTGTATATGGTGTGGCACAAGGGTCTATTCTGGGTCTACTGATTTTGTCTATCTCCATGCTTCCATGAGGTCAGATTATCTCAAAGCACAAGGTGAGCTATCACAGCTATGCAGACGACACACAACTCCACTTATCACTAGCACCTGATGACCATGATGCTCTTGGCTGTCTGATCCAATGTCTTAGCAGTATTTCAGATTTGATGAGTAGTAACTTTCTTACATTAAATGAGGAAAACACAGGAATCTTAGTGATTGGCAAACATGGATATAGTGAGAATATTGGAAGTAAACTTGATCCCTTAGTTTTAAGAATATGTCGGAAGTAAAGAATTTAGAGGTTAACATCATCCTCTGACCTAAACTTTAAATCACACATTAACCAGATTATTACAACTGCATTCTTTCACTAAAGGAATAAAGCAAAAGGTAGATCTCTAATAGCTTTACAAGACACTGAAAAATTAGCTCGTACTTTAATTTTTAGCCGAGTAGATTACTGTAACGCTCTCCAAACAGGACTACCTAAGAAAGACATCAATTAGTTGTAATGAGTGCAGAAAGCATCAGCCAGAATCATAATTAGAAAAATAAAATTTCAGCACTAACTAACTAACTAACTAACTAACTAACTAACTAACTAACTAACTAACTAACTAACTAACTAACTAACTAACTAACTAACTAACTAACTAACAGCCATGTGTGGTGGACTCCCAGATTAAAGTGGAAAAGGACAAACAAGCTGTAATGGCCTTTACTTCACTTTTGCCGTGTTGACTTGTCTCGCTCAATTGGAAGAATCCTCGCTCACCTCTTTTACGTCAGTGGGTAACTGATGCTATACACTATTTAAAATTGGAAAAAAAATCAAATTCTCACTTAGAGGATCTATTCAAAATTTTTTAAAACTTGGCAGGATTTAATCAATAACATTTTAGAATAAGCATTCATATTGGGGGAAAGGATTCCTCTCCCACTTTGCTACTTTTAAGGATCTGCTCTGGTTGTTGGCTTTCTTCTCTTTCTCTTGGGTTGGGGTTAAATACAGGTTTGTTAAGTTTGATTTGATTGTATGGAATGTTACTTGCTTTTAATAAAATAAATACAAACTGTGGCGGGCGGCTGGGTCCCATGCCCAGCTGGGACGCCCCTGCTGCATATGTTCCAGGTGAGAAACCATGGGCAGCTCAATACCTCCCCCAAGGTGTTTGGTGGCAGCTTCCCTGGCTGACGGTGATGCCTCAACATTCTGCAGGGCTCCATGGGAGATGGAGTCCTCCACAGCCCGGTTGGGAGCTGGGGTGGCTGCCAGGGGGTGCTGCATGGATTTCACAGCCCAGCTGGACAAATCTTCAGCCCTACCCGGAAGTGCAATTGGAACCAGGTGGTCAAGCACCTGGAACACTTCTGGGTGGGCTATAAAAGGGGCCAGCCACCACCACTCAGTGGCCAGAGTCGGGAGGAGATTACAGAGCTTCAAAAGAGGAGTGGTGGTGCCAGAAGGGTGTATTTGTGGTTTTGATTTGTGCTTACTTGGACTATGTTGTGGCTGAGGGGTTCATGGGGAACACGTGCCCTCCAGCTGAAGAAAATAAAATCTTTTAGTGTTTTTACACGTGCCTCAGTGTGAGTCTGTGATGGGTCGGGTGCAATACAGCATCTATATCACAATACATACATACATACATAAATAAATAAATAAACTTTGCAGGAAAGATGTTTAGTTGATAGAACAGTTTGAACCCACTGTTACCATTAATAATTTATGTCTCTGTGATGTTTAAGTATAACTAATTTATTTATTTTTAGTTGCAAATGTATTTAGCTTATTATAAAAATGCCTGCTAATTGAAAGCTAAGCACTGCTTACAATACTGTAGACCACTGTCGGGCAACCGGAGTGCGCCGTGGAATTTTCTTGGGGCGCCGCGAAAACGTTTGTAAAATATTTAAAATTGCTAGTGTTTTTGAACTTTTGGTTGATTAAAAAGATAATGTTTTAAAAAAAATATTTTATGTTGGAAAAACAGATAACGGTTAATCAGATTGTTGAATAAATGAATGTATTTATTTTGAATGCAAGTTAAAATTTTCGCTGTTCACCATTCATCATAATATCAACATCAGCAGTGTCAAAAATACATCTCGTGAGACTTAAAAAGTCTCGTTGTTAGAAGATCTCGCTCACTGTGCGGATAGAAATGAAGTCTAAGAAACGTGAGAGACTTCAAATGATTGACAAGGAAATGCGCGTCTGTCTTTAATAATACATTTTATTTATATAGCGCCTTTCCCATGCTCAAGGCACTTACAGAATATAATAAAGAACGGCAGAATATACAGTATATAGCATTGTACAAACCAGATAAATAAATAAAGAAGATTAAGACAGTGAATTCTGAAAAAAAAACAGACAACATAATTGATGGTCTCGCACACACATACAGGTTACATTGGCATCTTGACAGAGAAGTAAACTGAGAGAAAGGTAATAAAGTCAAGTCGAGCTAAAAGCCTTCCTGAACAGACGAGTTTTGAGTTGTTTTTTAAAGGAATTCATGGAGTCAGCTGACCTGATTAATTTTGGTAGGTCATTCCAGAGTCTGGGCGCTATACAGCTGAAGGCCCTGCTGTCACCCATGGAGTGTAGATTAGTGTGGGGCACAACAAGATTACCAGAATCAGAGGACCTTAGTGGGCGGGCAGGCACATAGTGATGGAGAAGGTCACTGATGTAGTTTGGTGCGAGGTTATTTAAAGCTTTGTAGGTTATTAGTAGGATTTTATATTCGATTCTGTAGGACACAGGGAGCCAGTGAAGACGGAGCAGGATGGGTGTGATGTGCTCGCTGCTGCTGGTTCGAGTAAGGACTCTTGCAGCTGAGTTTTGAATAAGCTGGAGCTGTGATATAAGATTAGAAGGGGCACCTGCCAGTAGGGAATTACAATAATCGATGCGGGATGTGATAAAAGCATGGACAAGTTTCTCAGCATTAGAGAAGGAGAGGAAGGAGCGAACACGGGATATGTTACGGAGGTGAAAGTAAGAAAGTTTCTTAATGTGATTTATGTGGGTGGAATAAGTGAGGGAGGAATCAATAATGACACCAAGATTTTTTACAGTAGAGGCAGGTCTGATGAGATCACTGCCAAGATGGACTGGGAAGGAGCTCATTTTATTAAGTTGCATTTTAGTCCCAATTTGCAGGAGTTCAGTTTTATTGCAATTTAATTTTAAAGAGTTCTGCTCCATCCAGGTTTTAATTTCACTAAGGCAGGTTGTGAGCTGAGAAAGCTCTGATGAAGTTCCACTTTTAACATTGAAGTAGAGCTGGGTATCATCTGCATAAAAATGATAACCCAATCCATAACTACGGATAATATGGCCAAGGGGAAGCATGTAAATACAGAAAAGCAGAGGACCAAGGATAGAGCCCTGAGGGACTCCTTGTGTGACTGGCACGGAGTTGGATCTGCTGTTGCCAAGACTAACAAACTCTTGCCTATCAGTCAGATAGGACTTGAACCACTGGAGGGCAGTGCCAGAGATACCCAGCATGTTCTCCATTCTGAACAGTAGGATGTCATGTCTGACTGTGTCAAATGCTGCACTGAGGTCTAACAGAATTAATATGCTAGTTTGTCCAGAGTCTGCTGCCATAAGCAAATCATTGGTTACCCGTAGCAGAGCAGTTTCACAGCTGTGCTGCGCCCTGAATCCAGACTGAAAGGGTTCCATCAAATTATTAGAGGTTAGGTAATTGGTGAGTTGGGAAGCTACAACACGCTCAAGAACTTTTGACAGGAAAGATAAGTGGGAGATAGGCTGGAAATTGTTAAGATTGTCAGCATCAAGGCCAGACTTTTTTAACATTGGGGTTACAGAAGCAATTTTAAAAGTGAGTGGCACGGAGCCAGTGTCAAGGGATGAGTTTATTATTGTTGTAACAGTCGGGATTATGGCATGAAGGCAGGATTTAAGTAGTGTGGTGGGGGATGGGGTCCAGTACACAAGTAGTCGGCCTCATCTTACAAAGCAGGTTATTAACAAACGCAGAGGTGACTGGTGAGAACTTAGAGAAGGAGCTGGATGGAGTGGGAAAACAGGGAGAGATATAAACAGATGATATATTTATGTTAGTTGAATTATTTAGATCTTTAATTTTGTTACGGAAAAAGTGGAGGAATTCCTCACAGACTTCAGTAGAAGAGGTAGTTGGACCAGATGCGGGTTCGAGTAGTTTATTAACTACAGAGAACAAAACCCTTGGGTTATCATGGCCACTTTCTATTATTCTGCCATAATGGGTGTTCTTGGCAGAAGTTAGTGCTTCTCTGTAAGCTCTTTGGTGGTCAGAGAAAGCCTGGATGTGCACGGTGAGGCCAGTCTTACGTGACATTCTCTCAAGGCGTCGGCCAGCTGCTTTCATAGATCGCAATTCTGAGTTATACCAAGGAGCTGAGCGCTTAAAGGAAACCTCCTTATGTTTTAAAGGAGCTGTTTTATCTAATGCTGAGTGAAGGGCTGAGTTATAGTGGTCAACAAAACTATCTAGTGTTGGTGGAATAGGTGCAGACAGTAAAAGATCAGAAATGGATCCAGAAAGGATAGAGGGACAGATATTTTTAAGGTTTCTGTAAGAAATTTGTCGTTTACAGGTAAGAGGTGGGATAGGTAATGAGACAGTGAAAAATACTGCTTTATGGTCAGAGAGTCCCAAATCAGTGCTGTAAATGTTGGCAACAGATAGTCCAGAAGTGCAGATCAGGTCCAATATATGACCGCCAATTGATCCTCGCATCAATCTCATATGTGCTGAAAAACAATCTCAACGTTCACATTAATTAAATTTAAGATTTATCCTTTGATTCCTTTATTAACAAAATGTCTTTCAAACTTGTAAAATTAACTGTTTTTATTGGCGATTGTCCATAGATTGTGTCGTCACGACTTTATTTATGGGCAGTCCCTCAGGTGCGCCGTGAAAGAAAATTTTTGGACTTAGTGCTCCACAACTCGAAAAAGGTTGCCTTTCACGGCTGTAGACAATGAAGAGCGAGAGAGAGAGAGGTTAGGAGCGCGCACTGATACAGTGCACTGCCGCACCCACCACACAACAAACCAACCCAGGATCCCAGGTTAGCACCCGAGTAGACAATGAAGCATGTCTTAAAACTGCACTGGCTTTTGACAAACTGGTGCATGTTAGAAATCTCTAGAGAAGAGAAACTGGGTATCCATAAGAATTTGTGTTTACCTGGCAGGTTCATTCTAGAATGAAAGTCTCGAAAGTCAACACAATGATAAAACACCAAAGAGGGTTTTGGAAAGACTTCCAAAAGAAAAAAACAAAGACATCACAAAATAAAGAAAGCTCTGAAGTGGGAATAGTTTTCTCTATAGGGTTCCCTTAGTTATATCGACCATTAGTATTGAATCAAATAAAAAGCAAAAAAAAACATAAAGAAAGAAACAACTTGATTTATTGTAGACACTGTGCTTTACGTGCTTTTTGTGCGTTTGAATCTGTATATACTGTATATAGAAGAGGCCTTAGCAGTGTAGCAGTTGCCGTCAGTACCTGCAAAGCGTAGCATATACTGTAGTTGCAATGTTTCAGTAATGGTGTAGACTTGTAATAAAGTTCACTTACAGAACCCACAGTTTGTTCTTATTTAAGCAAACAAACAACGCAGCCTCTGGGGTATGGCTGCAGTTTCTTCAGCTTTTGAGGTTTGCTCATTTATCAGCAAGCGTTGGTCATCTAATGGTTTGGGTGACATTTTCAAGGGAAGTGAGCAGTTCCTCTACATTAAAAGTCTGCTGCCGTGTTGAATTTTCTTCACAGCTCACTTTTAAAAGCTGGCTTACTGATTTATCCCAGTCTTCCACTTTTGTGGAGGCTCGGACCCTTCTTTCATTTATCTGGCATGCATACAAAATTTTGTTAGTCATGCCTCTTCGGCTATTTCCATTTTGTACATGCCTTCTAAACCTGTATGTATCACGGCCAAACATGATCACATTTTTAATTGCAGTTAAGAGATTTAGAAGGAACAATCCCTTGAATTTGATGTCACATCCCATAATTGTCACTTCCAAAAGACGAGTCTCGCAGTATTCTATAATTTTGCCTGGGCGACTGACCTTTCTTTGTTTTATTTTGTGCGCTTCAGCTACAGCCATAGCAGGGTCTGTACGCACAGCATATCGCCGGTCCAGTGCTTTGCACAATAACTCACACCAGGACCCAATTTCCAAAAAACTCTCTTTATATCTATGCTTGAGTAGGATAAGTTATAATTTTGTGGATGAAGAATGATTTTTCTCCCTCTGTAAATTCTGGCACATATTCTAGCCTTTGCTAAATATTTCTTACATTTAGATAGATAGATAGATAGATAGATAGATAGATAGATAGATAGATAGATAGATAGATAGATAGATAGATAGATAGATAGATAGATAGATAGATAGATAGATAGATAGATAGATAGATAGATAGATAGATAGATAGATAGATAGATAGATAGATACTTTATTAATCCCAAGGGGAAATTCCCATACTCCTGCAGCAGCATACTGATACAAAAACAATATTAAATAAAAGAGTGATAACAATGCAGGTATACAGACAGTCAATAACTTTGATAATGTTAACGTTTAGCCCCAACCCAAACCCCCCGGGTGGTATTGAAGAGTCTCATAGTCTGATGTATGAACGATCTCCTCAGTCTGTCAGTGGAGCAGGACGGTGACAGCAGTCTGTCGCTGAAGCTGCTCCTCTGTCTGGAGATGATCCTGTTCAGTGGATGCAGTGGATTCTCCATGATTGACAGGAGTCTGCTCAGCGCCCGTCGCTCTGCCATGGATGTCAAGCTGTCCAGCTCCGTGCCTACAATAGAGCCTGCCTTCCTCACCAGTTTGTCCAGGCGTGAGGCGTCCTTCTTCTTTATGCTGCCTCCTCAGCACACCACTGTGTAGAAGAGGGCACTCGCCACAACATAGATAGATAGAACATCTGCAGTATCTTATTGCAGATGTTGAAAGAAATCAGTCTTCTAAGGAAGTATAGCTGGTTCTGTCCTCTCTTGCACAGCGCATCAGTATTGGCAGTCCAGTCCAATTTATCATCTAGCTGCACTCCCAGGTGTTTATAGGTCTGCACCCTCTGCACACAGTCACCTCTGATGATCACGGGGTCCAGAAGGGGCCTGGGCCTCCTAAAATCCACTACCAGCTCCTTGGTTTTGCTGGTGTTCAGTTGTAGGTGGTTTGAGTCGCACCATTTAACAGTCCTTGATTAGGTTCCTATACTCCTCCGCCTGCCCACTCCTGATGCAGCCCATGATAGCAGTGTCGTCAGTGAACTTTTGCACGTGGCAGGACTCCGAGTTGTATCGGAAGTCCAATGTATATAGGCTGAACAGGACCGGAAAAAGTACAGTCCCCTGTGACGCTCCTGTGCTGCTGACCACAATGTCAGACCTGCAGTTCCCGAGACGCACATACTGAGGTCTGTTTGTAAGATAGTCCACGATCCATGCCACCAGGTATGAATCTACTCCCACCTGTGTCAGCTTGTCCCTAAGGAGCAGAGGTTGAATAGTGTTGAAGGCACTAGAAAAGTCCAGAAACATAATTCTTACAGCAGCACTTCCGCTGTCCAAGTGAGAGAGGGATCGGTGTAGCATGTAGATGATGGCATCCTCCGCTCCCACCTTCTCCTGGTATGCGAACTGCAGAGGGCTGAGGGCATGGCATACCTGTGGCCTCAGGTGGTGAAGCAGCAGCCTCTCCATGGTCTTCATCACATGTGATGTCAGAGCAACAGGCCGAAAGTCATTCAGCTCACTAGGACGTGATACCTTTGGGACTGGGGTGATGCAAGATGTTTTCCAAAGCCTTGGGACTATCCCCTGTTCCAGGCTCAGGTTGAAGATTCGCTGTAGAGGACCCCCCAGCTCCGATGCACAGACCTTCAGCAGTTGTGGCGATACTCCATCTGTACCCGCTGCTTTGCTGGCACAAAGTCTCCTCAGCTTTTTGCTCACCTGCGCAGTTGTAATTGTGGGTGGGTTTGTCTCTCCTATGCTGGTATCAGCAGAAGGATGGGTGGAGGATGTAGTACTTCGAGGTGAGAGTGGGTTAGGATGGTCAAACCTGTTAAAGAAGTTGTTCATTTGGTTTGCTCTCTTCACGTCTCCCTCGATGGTGGCATCCCGCTTCGAGCTGTAGCCAATGATGATCTTCATCCCATCCCACACTTCCTTCATGCTGTTATTCTGCAACTTCTGCTCCAGCTTTCTCCTGTACTGCTCCTTCGCCGCCCTAAGCTGGACTCTGAGTTCCTTCTGCACGCACTTGAGCTCATGCTGATCACCGCCTTTAAAAGCCCTTTTCTTCTGGTTCAAAAGGCCCTTGATGTCACTTGTAATCCATGGCTTGTTATTAGCAATGCAGCGTACTGTTCTTACTGGAACTGCAATGTCCATACAGAAGTTGATGTAGTCGGTAGTGCAGTCAACAACCTCCTCAATGTTCTCACTATGTGATCCCTGCAGGATATCCCAGTCTGTAGTTCCAAAACAGTCTCTCAGAGCCTGCTCTGCCAAAGGGGACCACTTCCTGAATGAGCGTGTGGTTGTAGGTAGCTCCCTCACTCTTGGTTTGTAGTGAGGCTGAAGCAGAACCAGGTTATGATCTGCTTTCAAATTGATTTGGCAGGTTAAGTACTAAGAAGTCAAGCACAGTGACACCTTTTATTGGTGTCACACACGTGCTCATGAGAGGCAGCTAAAGGGCTTGACTAGGGACAGTTCCGAGACATACCTGGATGTGGCAGAGTGCACTGACTCTTTTTCTCCCTTGCCTGCAGACCATTCACGGGAGATTCCACCTGGTCCTCTTGACGTCACTTCCGGGACCGAGCCTTGAAGTAGACCTTGCCGGCTCCGACCCCTGTGATGTCACGTCCAGGCTCGAACCAATGGCTGAAGACCTACATGACTGCACTTCCTGTCTTCCCCTTTAAAAGCCTCCACCTTTTTCCTATTCCCTCAGTTCTGTTTGGACTTGGTTTTGTGCACATCAGTGGTGTATTATTTTAAAAAGCAACTTTGCAGCCAGGAAACCAAATTATACGGGTGGCTGCCTCAAACCGTTATATGACTCTGTGTCGAGTTTGTGACATTGGCTAACTAATTTTAATTAAATTATTTTTAGTTAGCCAAGAAAAGCTTTCATTTTGCTTGACTTCTTACTACATTCATAATGGCTAACACAGGACAACATCCTAGTACTATTTGGCAGGTTAAAAAATTCAAAATAGCTCGCTATCTCTCTGATTTTTATTAAACCTACCTTTGTCTTTATGGCTGGCACATTCTTGTAGTGAGGTGCACGACTGAGCAGAGAATGCGGCCAAATACAGAGAGATCCTTGAAGAAAACCTGCTCGAGTGCATGCCCACCTCAGGGGTGACAGACAACCATTTCAGTATGACAATACAATACAATACAATACAATACAGTTTATTTTTGTATAGCCCAAAATCACACAGGAAGTGCCGCAATGGGCTTTAACAGGCCCTGCCTCTTGACAGCCCCCCAGCCTTGACTCTCTAAGAAGACAAGGAAAAATTCCCAAAAAAACCCTTGTAGGGAAAAAAATAGACGAAACCTTGGGAAAGGCAGTTCAAAGAGAGACCCCTTTCCAGGTAGGCTGGGCGTGCAGTGGGTGTCAAAAGAAGGGGGTCAATACAATACAATACAGTCCACAGAACAGAACAAATTCTCAATATGGTAAGAAATAAAAAATATAAATTTTAGAAGTACAGAGCAGAATTTAACAGTAGATGATATATCCCATAATAAGATTTGGATTTGTGTAGAGTCCTATGACAAGAACATGAGATCAGGGCTGTTGGAATTAAAAGAGAATTTTAACTCTGTAATTTAATTATCAGCTGTTCCTTTGGCAATGCCAATAATTAACTAAATAATTTGGTAAAAGCTCCCATTTTATTTTCCTTAACTTTCTCTGTAGTAGGCGGTCTCCTGCCTGTCTTAGTCTTTTAAGAAGGTTACTGAAGTCCACTTGTTTTAAGAACCAGAATAAAACAATTTGTTGATAAACAGAAGGATTATAGAAATATTCATCCATCCATCCATTTTACAAACCGCTGAATCCGAACACAGGGTCATGGGGGTCTGCTGGAGCCAATCCCAACCAACACAGGGTGCAGGCAGAAAACAAACCCTGGGCAGGGCGCCAACCCACCGCAGTTATAGAAATATGATAATTGCATATTTATTGACATATAAGACAAGCTGTAAGACAGACAAACATCTAACACAGGAGAGGCAGGTTGTTTACTGCCTATTAGGAGTCCTGATTTATCGTGGCACTGATACAGTTTTACAGGTTCAAGCGGAGGACCCTTCTTGCGTTGGAGTGCACTGTTTGTCTTTTCTACATGGCCCTTTGCCCGTGGAGTGGTGTGATGCTGCCTTTCTCAGCTCGTTTTTAGATCCTTCTCTGGCAGAAGCGTGTAGGCACTGAAGTTCCCTTCTTGAAGTTATGGCTGCTTCTCAGTCTGGGCTTGGTCACTGGCACAGAGCTCAGCTGGGAAGAGTGAATCTTAGAGCTCATTCAACTCATCCAGCTCCTAGGCTCTATGGGTAATAGCTTCCATCACAAAGAAAATTTGTGAACCCTTTGCTCCACAGAGAATTGATGGCTTCTCACCTCAAGTCTCCAATAAAGAGTGTATTTTGAGTCTTTATTTCTCCCCAAAGGAGACAGAAGAGATTAATGTAGATGGTTTTGAAGGAATATGAAACCTCTGGTGGTTGGATCGAGGTCCGTTCCAGTTACACATCTCCAGTCTCTCCTTATAGGTGCCTTATTTTTTCCATCATATCCAGTCACAGTTCAGCTTAAAATGAACGTCATTTTGGGTGCCTTTTTGTCTGAAGGACTTTCTACGAACTCTGGTTTACACCTTTTTGTTATCAGATGTGGAACAGAGCTGACCAAAGTGTTGGTACAAGGTGCAGTGCAGCCATTCACTTAGGAATACAGGTTGGGAAGTAGAGCTGAATTTCTAAATAAAATCTGCTGTCTTGACAGGCCTTGTGTGCCACTACAGGCCTAAATGAATGGGCAATGCCCACTTTGTAATTCACTTTCATTAGTCTAGACTGCCTTTTTGTGGAGACAACTTTCATTTTTGCTATTTTAATTGGTGGTCTGCTGTCTCTACTAACATTTCCTCTTTTTGTGGTTAGGCAAGTTACTTTTATAGAGATCAGAAGTTACAGTTAAATACAAATAGTCAAAGTTACACTTCAATGCTGAACTTTCTTCCAAAAAGGCTTTTTAATAAAATAGTTAGAATAAAAAGAAAGATAAATAAAACGCACTTTAACATTCTTTATCACATCATAATTAAATCATATTCTCTTAACAGATGTCTTCAGTTGAGTGATAACAAAGGTCCAAAAACAGTTATTCAGTAACCGAGATTGAACCACATATAGCAAATTTACTATTGACAATTTTTGATTTTTTATTCAAAAGGTCCGCTTTGTAACTTTGATATTCTGTGGGCACAGTGTCTCTGACGATTTTCTCTTTTGACTTTTGGTTTCGTGACTTGGTGAGAGTTCTTCATTTCTACTGAGATTTGCTATTATTTCTGCCTTTTCTTTCACTTCCCGCAGTGACTTCACTCGATCCATCCATCTCGGCTTTCCTTCTTGTTCTTCAGCCTGAATGAGGAGCTCAATGTACTCTGGAGAGGAGAGCGGGTTTGGTCTGAGGGCGATTTCATCAAGTCGTTTAATACTTTCATGAGACTCTGTAATAAGTTTGTAAATCAAGTTTGTCACATCATCCAGTTCATGCTGAAGCTGATCAAACAGTTTCTCAGTTGTCATCAGTTCCCCTTGTGCATCTTCATATTTCTTCTTAAGCTCATCATACGTCTTTTTGACTTTTTTTGTTTCATAGATGAATCTGTGCTGTTGGTTGGAGTGAATATTCCACTCACACTTACCGGGACAAATAGTGCAGACTCCATCCTTCATAACAGCACATTCGATCTTATCGTAATCATTTGGTAACCCACATGGATAATGACAGGTGAAGTTGCATTTCTGGCAGTTAGTGATGAACTTGCCGGTGCCTGCAATGCTCTCTCTTATTGTCTCTGTTTCCTCCACTTCATACTCAAAATCTTTGTTGCTCTCTATGTCAGTAATGTGCTTATTTAAAATGTCACGGGTCTGTCTCATTTCTTCACTTTTACTCAGTGCATTACTAATTTGAGGCCGCAGTCCATCCACTACCGTCTCCAAGCGCTTGCGCTCTTTAAGCACCTCTTTAGTTAGTGCTAAACTTTTAGCATCCATCGTCTCTAAGGTCTCAAAAAAACCCTCCATGCTCTTTGCACCCATGTCCCAAAACATTTTGTCAAACATCAGACCATCACTGCTATTACTCTTGTCATTATTAGCAAAAAGGGCCGAATTATTAAATTTGAAAAATAAAGGGCTCCCTTTCTCATCTTTGGGGAACAGTATGTTAGAGTCCTTGATGGCATCCAGAACCGGTGGACGCTGTCCATCTGCAAATGTGATCAAGACCAGGATGTTATTGGCTATGTCTTTACCAAAAATGGACAAAATGGAGTCAAAGACGTACTTCTGTGTGTGTGTGAGTCGAGCTTGGGAGGCCTGAACTACAAAGCAAACCGCATTAATATGCTGGACCCCCTGTGGAGATGAAAAACATTCTCGTATCTGCTCAGTGATTTGTTTGTCCCGATCAATTCCTCTGGTGTCTCCAAAACCTGGTGTGTCGATTATAGTGAAGGAGTATGGTACCTTGAAACAATCCTGGTAGTTCATTTCATAGGCAGTGACGGCAGACGTCTGGCTTTCAGCTTGACTTCTAGATGTTTCTTCATGGATTAACTTGAACCTGAAGTCATCCGCCCACTGGACACCTAAGATGTAGTTGACCATTCCATTGATCAGGATGGATTTGCCAGAACCTGTTGCTCCAAGGACCATAATTGATTTTGAAGGTTTGATGGATGTTCTGTTTCCAAAGGGAAATGTTTCTATCTTCTTCACAGTATTTATGTACTGTGATTTCAAAGGCAAAAGATAAAGTCTTAATTTTCCACCTTTCATCTCCTTACATTTGTCTTTTATAGCATGTCTTCCCGTAGGCTTTATAATGGGCAGTGTCCTCACTTCAATCGTATCACTGGCCTGACTCACACCAACTTCACAAACGGCTCTGTGTCTGAGATGATATGTTGAATCTGGATGTAACTTTTTGATGGTATATTTTTTATCAGTTGTGTTCACAGTCTTCCACTCTTCATCTTCTAGTCGCTTATACTCCACTCTGTACCCTTCTAAGTCACACTTTGGTGGTCTTAACTTTAGGGTTACACTGTCTTCTGTTTGGGAGTCAACCACAAGAGTCTCAGGTTTTGATGTAAGCTGAAAGTTGTGATTGATGAGATGCCCACATTTATACAAATAGATTGTTGCCCCAAGATATTCACCATCAGGCTTTGACCGGACGAGAAATCTCGTTGTCTTGCTACTTTGGTTAATTTCAGCAAACTCAATGAAACGCTGGGAATGCTGTCTGAAATTCTGGATGATTAACTCTTCACTTGGCTCTGACAGATGATATGAGGACTTTCTAGAAGGGGCTTGAAGATAGCGTTCCATTTCTGACATGTATGACTGACACACATGGAGTGAAGTGAACGTCAAACAGACAATATTTTTAATACTAGTATTGTAAATTAATGTATCCAGGTCATTTATAACAATATCAAGTTTTATTTCATTAATTCGATTAAAGAAACTTCTGAGCATAGTGATTTCCTTTTCTCTTTTATCCAGCCATGTTGTTATGACAAACTTCTTAAATGGCGACTCTTCCTTCTTCTTCAGAATGTTGGCCAGCTCTCCTTCACTTGCGTCACCCCCCCTGATATTTGGCAAGATCCTTGCCAGTTCTTTTTGAAAGGTATTTTTAAATTGATTAAGTATTGATTTGAAGTCATTTGCATTTTTCCTAATTATAGTAAAGTTATTGACAACACCGTCCTTCATGATGTCATTACACCTCATGATGTGCTCGTCTAATTCCTCCAGAACCTCCTGAGATTTGGACACGAGTGCCACACTGATCTCTTGTACCAGCTGAGCAGCCTGTGAGTTGAGATGTTTCAGCGGGTATAACCAGACCTGGACGGGCACAGCAAGCTTGTCATCTTCGTCAATATGCTTTGGCAAATTGTTGTAAATCTGCATGGCATCCAGAAAACTTGTAGGATTGTGATCAAGGAGAAAATCACCATAGAATGTGAAGTTAAGATGATCAGCGGTTTCCTTGTCAGCATCTGTCATTTTAAGGGCTCTTTTTCCATCTACGGAAATATATTTTTGAATTAATGTTTCTAATTTTCCTTTACTATGTTGGTTCTCTTCCTCTTTAGAGTCCCATTGATCAAAAACAAAAAAAGCCTGAGCTCCATACAACACACCTGTGACAACATGGGTGGCCGATTTCTGCTCAAACACTTCTGGATAGACGACGTTCTGATTCCCCAAGTGGCTCATGGTGAGCTGCTCCATTCTGGTGGTTGTGCTGTAGTGCAGGGTGACCCTGGACTGTCGTTTGGATGATTTGGTGTCATTGAGGTACTTGGCAGCTCCATCAACCTCAATCAAGCCACACAAGAAGCTCGCTTTAAGAGATGTTGTCATATTTAAGATGGAAGTTTTCTCATCCAAGGAGTCCAAAGTGATGATGTTGACCTGCGTGTTCTTCTGGGGTTTCATTTTGAGGTCTTTCTTGAGGTTTTCCAAGTCCCATAGAGTGACATCTGGTGATTAAAACAAAATTAAACAAACAAAAAAATTGTACTTTGGTCAAACGTGGATCCCAAAATATCACCGCAGTTGGTCTGTTTGAGAGAGCAAACATGAAAAATTGAATTTGCTCTTACCTGGAATGAGTGAATCAGTGCGACAGTCATAGAGCATCCCCACCTGGAAAGGTCGGCCAAGGGCGGCCATCTCCAAAGGTGAGCTATCTTGAGATGACAATCCTTTCCTGTGAAATTAAGTACATAAATGATGTAAATTCAGCTGTTTATTACAATTGTAAGAGTTCTCTCCATTTTTTCATCTTTTTTTAGTCAAATACAGGACTGCAGGGAGGAAGAAAAGAACATCTTAGCAGGATTAGCTGAAAGGCAGGAATCAGTGCTGGTGGGGGTGCCAGTCTATCACAGAGTGCCACCTAATTCACTCATTCTGGTCAGATTGGATTTACCAATGAACTGGTATTATAGGTGGTCCGGGCCACTGCATTATGATATTGACTTTGTCGCCATATGTGCAGAGCTGTCAAATTCTCCACAAATCTCTGTCGTTTTTTTCTTTAAGGACTCTGATCTTCATCTTCATCCTACCTTTGGCTTACTGTTGCCACACAAGATCCTGGCTTTGATAACCCTGATATTATATGAAGCAGATTCAATAAATGACTGGATGGAATACTAGTACTTTAAAAACATAAATCAGGCAATTTTGAGCAGGACTTAGAAACATTTTGTTTAATTCTGACATACAGCTGATTAGGACTTCTGCCAATCTGATCAGGAGACCCCGCTATATATACAATGCCTATAACAAGTTTTCACATTTTATTTTTTACTAGCCATGTGCGCCCAACTACGTTGCGCGTGTTAAAGTTGTCTGTGAAGGGCTCCCTGTCGTATGCCAGTCGTGAACTGGGCCCTTTGTCGCACAGCATTATGATTTTTTATAAGGGAAACAAAATTACAAAACAAAACCCTTGGACATTGATTCGATAGGAACGGCCTACTCGGAATCACTGTCCGAATAGTAATTATGTGGTGGTGTAGGAGCATTTCTGCTTCTCTCCGTTCACAGTCCGTCTCGTTTTCAAGACGCTGTCGTTTCCTCTCATGATCACTTCTCAACCTTTCTCCAATCTCGCAGGTTGCTTTTTGGCAATCCAAAGAGTAAGGCAATATACACAGAGCAATGGTTATAAAAGAGGGACACATAGGTATCCAGGCTCTTTAAAGCATAAATAGGGATCACTTCACTGACATGTGAGCAAGCCACGTTACAACTGTGAGACACGCAGCACTCACCAGCTACAACGTAACAATAATAATTTCCGGAACGTGCTGTTATGTTGTCATTCATTTTACCCACTGTCTTTCTTTCATTCATATGTCACGTAGGCATGTACCTTTTATCTTCGGCAATCTCATTCTCTAACCAGGCCTCAGGAGCTAACCAGCGTAACACTGTCCTCCACCCCTTTCGTTATTCCGGCACATTGTTGACATCCGTGAGTAACAACAACGTACTAAACTGGAAGATGGTCTACGCATGCATGGAATTCACGGACAAACAAAGATCAAGATCCAAATGAAGATTATATATAAAGATATAACATTGAATCCCAGTGGATATAATTTTGTTTCTTTGACCACAAAAAGTGAGTCTTCAATGCCAAAGTGAAATCAGATCTCGTCAAAGTGGTCTAATTTAATTTCAACTATAAAACTCTAAATAACACTAATCTGCAAATAAATAAATAAATAAAAAAAATATGCTTCAGTTAGAAATTTTAGACATTCTTTAAACATTTGAGGACTCTGGATCCAAATCACAATTGCTCTGTCACATCCAATTTCAGAGAGATGAAGGTTTAAAAAAAAAGGAAAAAAACACCCACTATTTTAAAGAAAGTTTTGCAAGAGATATTTCCAGGGAAGCTGACCTCCCTGTGCGGCAATGTCGGGTGGTCTTCATGTTTGCCTGCTCCCATTCCATGTGATTTCTTCAAGTCAAAGGTATACAAACACCGACCTCAAATCCTTGCTACTCACCACGTAATCACCGCTATCCCACTTGAAACGGCCGAACGAGTCATGTGAGCGTTCAGAAATCGTCTCGACGAATGTATCACCAATGATGGCCACCACCTTGAAGACATCATTTTTAAAACACTGTGAAAGAAATCTATTTTGTATTCCCTTTATTGTGTTGTAATGAAATTTATTTTATCTTTTAATGTTTTTTGTGGAATAAACATTTGAAATGTTGTACTTGTTTTTGGCTCACCCTGTATATTCAGACTTGAAATATTAATAAATTTCATTTCAAATTGTTTTAAATATAATTATTACTTACAAAATGAAGTCATTTGGAAATGGTTTCTCCTATTATAATCCTCTGATTGTGTTTCATGGTGGAATCTTCTTCTTGCTTTTCAACATTTTTCCCTTTTATGTGGGGTCAATGTGCCTGATCAGCCAGTCCTGCACAGCTTGGTCCTGCACCTCCTCCCCTTCAGAATCTTTTCCTTCAGATCTTCTTCTCCGTTATCCATCCCCATCCACTTTGGCCTCCCTCACTTCCACTTGCCTGTATTTCCATTCCCATCACTCTTCTGCCCACATATCCCTTATCTCTCCTCATCCCATGTCCACACCACTTAAACCTCCTTTCCTGTACTTTCTTAGACATCTCTCCCTCTTTTGTTGAACCTCTGATTGTCTCATCTCTTATTGTGTCATTTCTTTGTAACTATGCACGTCTATCTACTGTGAAAGATAGAGGCACTGTCGTCCCCTTGAACCCTCAGATCAGACGTCAGACACCAGATAAAAATCCAATTATTATTTATTTTATAATAATAATGTGCACCAAGCACCCTTCTCTCCACAATACTCATAAATAATCACCAATACACACTACAATAATTAATCCTCCACTCCCAGACGCGTTGCCACTCTTCCGCCCAGCTCAGCTCACCCGTCTGGGGTTTCCCAGAGTCCTTTATAGTCCCTAACCCGGAAGTGGTTCCATCCCAACAGTCCATAAGTCCTCATCACTTCCGGGTCAGATTAAAAGTCCTTTTCTTCAACCCAGAAGCACGTCGTTCCTTCCGGTCATGTGATCATGACGCACTTCCGGGTTATAGGGCATGTAGCCTTCCATAAGCTTCCCTACAGAGGCTCCTGGTGGTCCCCATGGTATCCAGCAGGGTTGTTATAACAACTACAATGTCCATAATGCGCTGCTGGAATTTGGAGACCTTCCATGTTGCTGGGAGACCTCCACCTGGCGGCCTGGAGGTATGGACCGGAATATTTGGCCGGCCATCCCTCACACTACACATTCTCATTCATGCCATTTTCTAAATTTTTAACTCTGCTTCTAATTCTTCATCTTCGGCTACCACTAATCTTAGATATTTAAATGTATCCTCTCTTTTCAATAATTCCCTCTGCAGGTTGACTTCTGAATCCCGTATACCATTGAACCACGGATAGTCTGTCTTCTTCCTAGTTATCTTCAACCCTCAGTGTTCCAAAGCTCTTCTCCATTCTTCCAACTTTCTCTCCACTTTCTCTTTTCAGATGCTACACAACACATTGTCTTTAATCTTAGGAGTCCACACATCCATATTCAGATCAATGAAGTAAGGACTTATAGAAGATCCCTGGTGCAGACCACCTCTAATTGGAATCTTGTCTGTTACCCAGCACTGCTTTTAACCCGAGTCCTCACTCCCTCAGAAATATCCTGGACATCCTCATATATTTCTCTGGTCCTCCTTCCTATCTCATGCTTCTTCAGACTTCTTGACATGACACTGTATCGTAAATCTTCTCCAAATCAATAAATTCCAAATGCAAACCTTTCTGCTTTTCTTGATTACTTCTCTATGAGTTGTCTCAATGCAAAGACTGCAGCAGTTGTTCCTCTACCTGTCATAAAATCAAACTGCCCCTCTCCAAGCCTTCTCTGTATAACCCTTTCCCAATTTTTCATTGTGTGTGACATCAGCTTTACAGTTTCACAATTTTTAATATCTTCCATCTCCATATAATTGGGTACAATCACACTGTTCCTCCACTCCTCTGGTATTCTCTCCTATTCATTAATCTTCTGGATTAGATTCCATAAATCATAGCTAACATTAAGAACAAGGAAGACTGCCATTTTGCACCTCAAAGTATACTTCAAATAGTATTCTCAATATGGAAAATAATTTTTCTGTTAAAAATGAATGTTTTTTAACTAAATCTGATAGCTTGTGGTAACAGTTTGTGGTAGAAAAATTATACTTTCAGTAATCGATTTAGCACACCTAAATCTATAAAATACAGTTTTTTTGTGTTTGCTGGATTTTTGTGTATACCAGTATAGTTGATCAAACCCTTCAAGTTAGTATTGAGTCTCCGCACCTTTGGTATGAGCTGTAAACTTGGATCTCAGTAGACAGATCTCTTTAAGTTTTGCACACTGCCATTTTTCCTCTTTCTTCTCGATCTCTGTCAGGTGTCATGGTGGTTGTGAGTGAACAGACTTTGTCAAGTCCAGCCACAAATTCTCAGGTGGATTGAGATCTGAACTCTGACTTAGCCACTCCGAGACATTCACATTGTTGTCATTCCTCTGTAACTTTGGCTTGTTGTCTTCTCTCAAGGTGTAGGATTTTTTCAAAATGTGCTTTGCTGCCTTCATTTTCTCCCTCACAAGCCTTCCAGGTCCTGCTGCAGACAAGCATCTCCACAGCCTGATGCTGCCACCTTAATGCTTCTCAGTGGAAATGATACATTTGTGATAATGTGGAGTGTAACACAGCATTTAGTCTGATGGCCAAAAATATTCAATTCTGGGCTCTTCTGACTATGGATCCTTCTTCCAGCTGCCTTCAGAGTCTCCCACGTGCCTCCTGTTTGTTGTTTTTCTTCTTTGTTAATTAAAACAATGGCTTTGTCTTTGCTACTCTCCTATAAAGGTGAAGCTGATAAAGCTCCTCGGCACAGTCGGTGCTTGCGCTGTCTCTCCAACATCATTCACTGTAACTCATTCAGAGTTCTCAGAGGTCTGTTGATGGCCTCTCTCACTCCTTATGTTGTCAAAAAAGCCAAAATAATCCACTGGGTTTAAGTGTTGTATAACAATAAAATGTGAAAAGGTGTGTAGGTCCCTTCTACTGGTCGATAAAACATAATAATATCAAGACTACTGCAGTGCCTCCACACGGCCCACAATAGTAAACTGGCTTCCTTGAAGCCTCAGGCTAAACTGCAATTGATTGCAGGCAGACCAGGCTTGGCAGTCAGCTGTGTCCAGGAAAAAGAAAACTACTCTGAATCTAAACAGCGAGGCTGGCAGATACCACTAAGCCGCTGCCTTGTAGCTTTTGACTTTTTAGTTAAAGGCGAGGCCCACCACCGAGAACTGTGGCTAGTGTCAGGAAGAGCAGCTGGTTAATAAAAAGCTTGCCAAAACAAAATAAATGGACATTTGACTATTTTACAACAAACAAGACTGGGGGCTATGTCAATACAGAGCGACCCCACATGAATGTGTGAAGGTTTTAAAGGACAGAAGAAGAAGAAAATAGTTTTAATGTAACTTCAGAGGCATTATAATGTTCACAGTGAAGAATGGAATGGAAACCCAAATCAGTGGACTTGCGATACAACCTCGATTTCCTACACTTTTCCAAACACTGTGAGCCAACACAATGCCAGGATTTTACCCAAAACCTGCCAGTTGAGACACAGCCAGGCCAATAGGCCTCAGCACTGGAGAAGAATCTGCAAAGTGCTGATAAAGAAATGCTGTCTGTTCACACCAACATCCCATCGTCTGCACAGGCTCCATTAAGTTGTGTTTTACAGATTGCTGCACCCCTTCTGATGGTCTGAAGATACCTGAGGAACTTCTCCTCCCCTCATTTTTATTCAACGGATGTTAAAACATTTGAACATTGGAAAAATGTTGACGAGAGCTGGCCATTCAGCTCAACAAAGTTCACCAGTCCTATTCACTTAATTCTTCCAAAATAACATAAAGTTGAATTTTGAAAGTCCCTAAAGTCTATTACACTACTTGGTCACTTATTCCACATCTCTGTAAAGAAACACTTCCTAATGTTTGTGCAAAATGTACCCTTAACTAGTTTCCAACATTGTTCCCATATTCTTGATGAACTCATTTGAAAGTCACAGACTTGATCCATAATTTTAAACACTTTAATCATGTCTCCAATTAATCTTCTTTTGCTTAAATTGAAAAGGCTCCGCTCTTTTAATCTTTCCTCATAACTCATCCCCGAGCCTGGCCATTCATCTTTGGACTTTTTCCAGCACTGCTATGTCCTTTTTATAGACTAGAGACCAAAACTGCGCACAGGACTCCAGATGAGATCTCACCAGTGTGTTATAAAGGTTGAGCAGAACCTCCTGTGACTTGTACTCCACACATCAAGGCGCTATATAACCTGACATTCTGTTAGCCTTCTTAATGGCTTCTAAACACTGTCTTTATGAGTGCAAAAATGTGTAAAACAAACTGTAAAAAGTGCAAGTGCAAATGTGTAATGATTCAGTAAATTCCAGGTTATCTGCCAATGCATTTATCTTGCTATCATCAGCAAACTTAACCAGCTTTTTACTTATATTATTGTTCTTTATTGTGAGGCCTTTGTCAGAATGCCTCAAATCTCATAGACTTACCACTGTTTATAAGGTATTGTACTTTATAACTTCTCCCCACCTTCCCTTCTACATCTTTAACCTCAGGCAATTAGAGTAAAAGACAAAGTGTATAGTTAAAAATCAAACCATTGCTGTTTTTACTAGTGATATAAAATTCCCAAGAAGACTCACAGTTTTGACAGCATTAACAGCCTCTGGAGAAATGTATCAGGTCATGGAGAAAATGTCAAGCAACAAAAACAGAGCAATTGTTTCAACGGTCGATGACCAGATTGGGCAGAGATGTCTTATTACTCAAAGTTCAATGATGGATATTAATTTATGCATAATGCAAGACTCTGTGCTCTCTTTTACAACTTTTGAGATGTTTTGATATTCATATTACTTGTGTCATGAAAGGCTGTTTTCTAATGTATATCCATCCATCCATCCATTGTCTCCCGCTTATCCGAGGTCGGGTCGCGGGGGCAGCAGCTTGAGCAGAGATGCCCAGACTTCCCTCTCCCCGGCCACTTCTTCTAGCTCTTCCGGGAGAATCCCAAGGCGTTCCCAGGCCAGTCGAGAGACATAGTCCCTCCAGCGTGTCCTGGGTCTTCCCCGGGGCCTCCTCCCGGTTAGACGTGCCCGGAACACCTCACCAGGGAGGCGTCCAGGAGGCATCCTGATCAGATGCCCGAGCCACCTCATCTGACTCCTCTCGATGCGGAGGAGCAGCGGCTCTACTCTGAGCCCTTCCCGGATGACTGAGCTTTTCACCCTATCTTTAAGGGAAAGCCCAGACACCCTGCGGAGGAAACTCATTTCAGCCGCTTGTATTCGCGATCTCGTTCTTTCGGTCACTACCCATAGCTCATGACCATAGGTGAGGGTAGGAACATAGATCGACTGGTAAATTGAGAGCTTCGCCTTGCGGCTCAGCTCCTTTTTCACCACGACAGACCGATGCAGCGCCCGCATTACTGCGGATGCCGCACCGATCCGCCTGTCGATCTCACGCTCCATTCTTCCCTCACTCGTGAACAAGACCCCGAGATACTTGAACTCCTCCACTTGGGGCAGGATCTCGCTACCAACCCTGAGAGGGCACTCCACCCTTTTCCGGCTGAGGACCATGGTCTCGGATTTGGAGGTGCTGATTCTCATCCCAGCCGCTTCACACTCGGCTGCGAACCGATCCAGAGAGAGCTGAAGATCACGGCCTGATGAAGCAAACAGGACAACATCATCTGCAAAAAGCAGTGACCCAATCCTGAGCCCACCAAACCGGACCCTCTCAACGCCCTGGCTGCGCCTAGAAATTCTGTCCATAACTTTTATGGACAGAATCGGTGACAAAGGGCAGCCCTGGCGGAGTCCAACTCTCACTGGAAACGGGTTCGACTTACTGCCGGCAATGCGGACCAAGCTCTGGCACCGATCGTACAGGGACTGAACAGCCCTTATCAGGGGGGCCGGTACCCCATACTCTCGGAGTACCCCCCCACAGGATTCCCCGAGGGACACGGTCGAATGCCTTTTCCAAGTCCACAAAACACATGTAGACTGGTTGGGCAAACTCCCATACACCCTCCAGGACCCTGCTAAGGGTATAGAGCTGGTCCACTGTTCCGCGACCAGGACGAAAACCACACTGTTCCTCCTGAATCCGAGGCTCGACTATCCGACGGACCCTCCTCTCCAGGACCCCTGAATAGACTTTTCCAGGGAGGCTGAGGAGTGTGATCCCTCTGTAGTTGGAACACACCCTCCGATCCCCTTTCTTAAAGAGGGGGACCACCACCCCGGTCTGCCAATCCAGAGGCACTGTCCCTGATGTCCATGCGATGTTGCAGAGGCGTGTCAGCCAAGACAGTCCTACAACATCCAGAGCCTTGAGGAACTCCGGGCGTATCTCATCCACCCCTGGGGCCCTGCCACCAAGGAGTTTTTTGACCACCTCGGTGACCTCAGTCCCAGAGATGGGGGAGCCCACCTCTGAGTCCCCAGGCTCTGCTTCCTCATTGGAAGGCATGTTAATGGGATTGAGGAGGTCTTCGAAGTATTCCCCCCACCGACCCACAACGTCCCGAGTCGAGGTCAGCAGCGCACCATCCCCACCATATACAGTGTTGACACTGCACTGCTTCCCCTTGCTGAGACGCCGGATGGTGGACCAGAATCTCCTCGAAGCCATCCGAAAGTCGTTCTCCATGGCCTCCCCAAACTCCTCCCACGCCCGAGTTTTTGCCTCAGCAACCACCAAAGCCGCATTCCGCTTGGCCTGCCGGTACCTATCAGCTGCCTCCGGGGTCCCACAGGACAAAAGGGTCCTGTAGGACTCCTTCTTCAGCTTGACGGCATCCTTCACCGCCGGTGTCCACCAACGGGTTCGGGGATTGCCGCCACGACAGGCACCGACCACCTTACGGCCACAGCTCCGGTCAGCTGCCTCAACAATAGAGGCACGGAACATGGCCCATTCGGACTCAATGTCCCCCACCTCCCTCGGGATGTGGTCGAAGTTCTGCCGGAGGTGGGAGTTGAAGCTACTTCTGACAGGGGGCTTTGCCAGACGTTCCCAGCAGACCCTCACAACACGTTTGGGCCTACCACGCCTGACCGGCATCCTCCCCCACCATCGAAGCCAACTCACCACCAGGTGGTGATCAGTTGACAGCTCCGCCCCTCTCTTCACCCGAGTGTCCAAGACATGTGGCCGCAAGTCCGACGACACGAGCACAAAGTCGATCATCGAACTGAGGCCTAGGGTGTCCTGGTGCCAAGTGCACATATGAACACCCCTATGCTTGAACATGGTGTTCGTTATGGACAATCCGTGACGAGCACAGAAGTCCAATAACAAAACACTGCTCGGGTTCAGATTGGGGGGGCCATTCCTCCCAATCACGCCCTTCCAGGTCTCACTGTCATTGCCCACGTGAGCATTGAAGTATAGCTTGGTTCAATGGTAACATGTATGTAAGACAAAGATGTCCATGGTAGCACAATGATCAGTTTCTGCGTAACATAAATAATACTTTAGCTGAAGTACTGCACATGCAGACACCTACTTCCATTTACAGGTCATTTTGACAGAGGAAAAAACCAAATTGGTGTTAAAATGTATGCGTGCAGGGAAGCATCCCGTGATATTTAAATGAAATCTGCCAAGATGGGTGAAAGTTAAGGGTTGTGGTTTGCACCACATAGCTGACTGCCTTAGTGTCCCCTGATTATCCACTATGAAATATTGAAGGCAATTACAGAATACAACAACATAATCCGTCTTGAGTGGTGGTGTTATATTTCTCTAGAATTATAAATAACAATGCTAGTAATCCCAGGGTCTTATTTTCTACAATTGATCGTCTGCTAAACCCGGGTCACTCAATGGAATCCCTCCAAAAAACTTCCAGTGAAACTTCTGAGTCTTTTTCTGTATTTTTGAATAAAAAAAATTAATGATATTAGAAATAATATAGTACATCTCCCAAATACTGATCCTCTTAAACCCTGGTACTCCATTTTAAACAAATTAAATTCTTTCACCAGGATAGATTTACTTGATTTATATAAAATAATTTCTCAACTGAGACCCTCCACCTGCGTCCTTGACCCAATACCAAGTTTTTTCAAAGAAGTATCCAGCGTGCTAATTGATAGTATTCTTAACATAGTACAATTATCATTAGATATGGTGGTCGTGCTACTCTGCCTTAAGACTGCTGTAGTTAAACCCCTCAAGAAAAATAATCTTGACTCCTCTGCTTTTAAAAATTTAAGACCTATTTCTACCCTGTCTTTCTTAAGTAAAATCGAGAGAAGGCAGTCATTATGAAGCTAAATGATCACCTCAATAAACATGCTATTCTTGATAAGTTTCAGTCAGGTTTTAGAACAAATCACAGTACAGAAACTGCACTCGTTAAAGTAGTAAATGACTTGCGGGTAAATGCAGACAGAGGCCGTTTATTTGTTCTCATCCTCTTAGACCTGAGTGCCGCATTTGATACCATTAATACACAATATTCTTAGAAATTGCCTTAGTCAATGGGTGGGTCTCTCTGGTAGGGTCTTAAATTGTTCTGAGTCCTACCTGACAGGTAGGAAATTCTTTGTTAGTTGTGGTAATTAAACTTCAAAGACCCCTGATATTCTATATGGTGTTCCACAAGGCGGGCGGCACGGTGGCGCAGTGGGTAGCGCTGCTGCCTCGCAGTTGAGAGACCTGGGGTGTCAGAAAGTCCTTTGTCAGGTTGAACTGCGACCTCTAATGGCAGAATATTAAAAATCACTTGTGGAACTTTTCCTACATATTTCCGGGTGAAAGTTCAGGCTTCACACGTCTTTCACGTTCCTTTGTTTGCTTGCTGCACGTTGTGGGAATAGTTTGTCCTTTTCTCTTATCACTTGAGCCATTAATGCTGTGTGTCCTTGCGGAAAAGTAAATTTATCATAGATAATTTGTTATAAAGAGCTTCAAATGTTTGTTAAACTTACACGTTCAGAGTGTTAAAATGTGTATTTGTACGTAACGTTGTAACTTAGTGTATGTATTTAATTTGTTTACAGACCACAGCAACAGGAATTAAAGTACTTTCAGAGTTCAGATTGTGCTTGAAATTAATCTTTACCTCGATATTGGAAAGGGGAGTTTACAAACAAAGTTGTATCAACGTGGAGTTAATAACGGCACCTCCCGTGACCAGACATCTGATTGTGTCTACGGTCGTTTGGACTTTATCTCACCCGCATCTATTACACCAGCCTGTCATATCGAGACCAGCTCTCATTTTTATGGGGACCTGGGTTTGCTTCCCGGGTCCTCCCTGCGTGGAGTTTGCATGTTCTCCCCGTGTCTGCATGGGTTTCCTCCGGGCGCTCCGGTTTCCTCCCACAGTCCAAAGACATGCAGGTTAGGTGGATTGGCGATTCTAAATTGGTCCTAGTGTATGCTTGGTGTGTGGGTGTGTTTGTGCGTGTCCTGCGGTGGGTTGGCACCCTGCCCGGGATTGGTTCCTGCCTTGTGCCCTGTGTTGGCTGGGATTGGCAGACCCCCGTGACCCTGTGTTCGGATTCAGCGGGTTGGGAAATGGATGAATGGATGTTCCACAAGCCTCTTTCCTGGGTCCGTTGCTCTTTTCGATTTACATGCTTCCGTCAGGTCAGATTATCTTGGGGCATAACGTGAGCTACCACAGCTATGCTGATGACACACAACTGTATTTATCAGTAGCGCCTGATGACCCCGACTCTCTTGATTCACTGACACAATGTCCTGCTTGTGTTTCTGAGTGGATGAGTAGTAATTTTCTCAAACTAAATAAAGAGAAAACAGAAATTGTTATTGATTGGTAATAATGGATATAATGAAGTTATTAGAAATAAACTTGATGCATTAGGTTTAAAAGTCAAGATGGAGGTAAAGAATTTAGGGATAATTATTGACTCTGATCTGAATTTTAAATCACATATTAATTAGATTACTAGGACCTCATTTTTTCACTTAAGGAATAGAGAAAAGGTTAGACCTCTTATAACATTGCAAGATGCTGAGAAATGAGTTCACACTTTTGTTTTAAATCAGCTAGATTACTGTAACGCACTCCTCTCAAGACTACCCAAAAAGACGTGAATCGATTGCAACGAGTGCAGAATGGAGCTGCTAGTATCTTAACTAGGAAAAGAAAATCTGAGCACATCACACCAGTCTGAGTGTCACTACACTGGTTACCTGTGTCATTCAGAATTGAATTTAAAATACTGCTTATAGTTAACAAAGCCTTCAATAATCTTCTCCGTCTTATATTTCAGAATGTCTTTCACCTTACACTCCGAATCGTAACCTTAGATCTTCAAATGACGGTCTGCTTAGAATTCCAAGAGCTAAACTTAAAAGAAGTGGAGAGGCGGCCTTCTGCTCTTATGCACCTAAAATCTGGACTAGCTGATTGATAGAAATTCACCAGGCAGATACGGTGGAGCACTTTAAAAAACTGCTAAAACACATTATTTTAACATGACTTTCTCATAGCTTAATTTTAGTTTAATCCTGATACACTGTATATGCATTTAATTATTATTATCATTCATGGTGGCTCTGAAATTAGAAGAAGTTAATGATGACGGTCATGTGGACTTCTGGCCTTTAATCCATCAATGGAGAGACATCACGGTGCTTTGATCAGGTGATGGTGGCGCAGATCGCCACCACAGAAAACCAGAAAAAGAACAGAAGAGAAAGTAGGGGTTTGGAGCCACCATGAATAATAATGAAAATTAATTGAATATACAGAGCATCAGGATTTAACTAAGATGAAGCTATGAGAAAGCCATGTTAAAATAATGTGTTTTCAGCAGTGTTTTAAAGTGCTGCACTGTATTAGCCTGGCGAATTCCTATTGGCAAGCTATTCCAGATTTGAGGTGCATAACAGCAGAAGGCCGCCCGCCTCACCACTTCTTTTAAGTTTAGCTCTTGGTATTCTAAGTAGACACTCATTTGAAGATCTAAGGTTACGATTTGGAGTGTAAGGTGTAAGACATTCTGAAATATAAGATGGAGCAGATTATTTAATGCTTTGTAAACCATAAGCAGTATTTTATAGTCAATTCTAAATGACACAGGTAACCAGTGTAGTGATGCTCAGACTGGTGTGATGTGCTTGGATTTTCGTTCCCGAGTTAAGATTCTAGCAGCTCCATTCTGCACTTGTTGCAATTGACTGATGTCTTTTTTTGGGTGGTACTGAGAGGAGTGCGTTACAGTAATCTAGTCGACTGAAAACAAAAGCGTGAACTAATTTTTCAGCATCTTGTAATGTTATAAGAGGTCTAACTTTTGCTATATTTCTTAAGTGAAAAAATGCAGTCCTAGTAATCTGATTAATATGTGATTTAAAATTCAGGACAGACTGAATAGTTACCCCTAAATTCTTTACCTCTGTCTTGACTTTTAATCCAAATGCATCAAGTTTATTTCTAATAACCTCATTATATCCATTATTGCCAATCAATAGTACTAGGGTGTTGTACTGTGTTAGCCATTATGATTATAATTATGATTACAAGAGTATATCTTGCCTGAAGAAGGGGCCTGAGTTGCCTCGAAAGCTTGCATAATGTAATCTTTTTAGTTAGCCAATAAAATGTGTCATTTTGCTTGCCAATCAATAAAATTTCTGTTTTCTCTTTATTTAGTTTGAGAAAATTACTACTCATCCATTCAGAAACACAAGAAGGACATTGTGTCAGTGACTCAAGAGTGTCAGGGTCGTCAGGTGCTATTGAGTAGTATGATTACAGTATTTTGCCACTGAGGACAAGCACCACACTGTGCTTGGAATGTGTCTCAGATTGGCCAATTAGAGCAGCCATTGTTACATTTTCTTCTCCTGCACCTCTCTGTAAGTTGAAGTTCCTAACTGGCAGACCCCCCGATTATCTGTTACTTCTTTTATTAACTGTGAGTTTATCAAGGCCGTATTGCAAAAACACAAACAGCTCAGCCAACTCTCTTCTTTCAATTGATTCATTCTGCTGTGGTGCAAAATTTTCAATGGGCAAGACTCTCTCATTTAAATCTTTAATGTCTTCTGCCAGCTCATCAATGTGTTAGCAAAGCCATATCACAAAAGAGGGTCAAGCTGGTAAGCAGACTTATCACCACACAATACTGTTGACATTGCAAGAGCCGCTGAACAAACAAAATTCTTGAAAGCTGTGCCTCTTTTGTTTTTTCTAAAGTCATTCAAGTTAAACAGGTTTTAAGTTGCCACGGGCAAGAAATTCTTATAAAATGGATAAAAGGTCAACATCAATACTGCAGCAAGCAGAGAAATTCACTCTACAGAAAAAAAATTTGACATTTTTGCTTTTTGACTTACTTTTTCAATAAGTGTTTGCTCTTTACCTGAATTTTATTTTCATCTTTTTCTTCATCATGCCATTACAGTCAATGTATTAGGTTTTTTGACTTTATGGTAATTTTTAATTTTCTGTTGATTATTTTTTTTGTGGTTTGACATGAGACACTTTTCCATATTGATTATGGAGTACACGCAAAAAGTTTGTTTTGAGAAAAAGCAGGAATGTAAATTTAAAGAAACCAATGTCAGACCACTATCTACAAGATGGAAGAATAAATCTGTTATTACAGTGCCTTGAGAAAGGATTCATACTCCTGTTTTGTCACATTGTAATCTGGAATTTAAACAGCTTTTAATTTTGTTTTTTTTGTAATGGACTTAACAATATAGTCCAAATTGATAAAGTGGCATGAAAATAAAACACCTTGTACATGTAAAAAAAAAACAAGTAAAAACCTAAAAGTTGCCAATGCATTGTGAGACTTCTGCACTCTTTTGAGACACTCCCTAATGGGACGACACACATAATTGTGACTGCCACATCTGTTGAGGGCTGCATGTCCGTCTTAGTGCAACAGAAACAACTACAAACTGACCGCTGCCGCGTGCAATAAGTGCCTGTCGCCTGATAGGTGATGGAGGGAACATTATAACATGGCCACTGCCCTGGCCCTGACCCTGCCTGTTTGCTGCGTCTGTGTGTAGTAGAATGGTAGATTGAGCTACAATTAATAACCTTGCTATTCCTGTTTCATGTGAAATAAAACGGGTTTTGCTAAGTTACTGAGACTCAGCCTCATCTTTGGGGAGCAAGACACTGACTCACAAGTCAACAACATATACCTATAAAAGGTACTGATTCAGGTTAACTTAAATAAAGGTGATACTGATACAAGAAATTTTATTCAGCCTAGAATATATTTGCTTCCAAATGATATCCTAAACAAATAACAAATAGAGCATCATTATATCATAAGTAATATTGTTGTATTTAATTCAATCCTCATTTTTGTAACATAAACAGAAGCTCGAGATGATAAAGAAATCAAATGCATTTCTCTTACTTGCTCAGAAATCCCCCCATTGTTACTCCCAGCACTGCAAGGTGTTTCAGGCTCTGCACAGCTGATGTACTTCTGGCTGTTTAAAGCTGGTCTGCCAACAGGTGTAGCTTGCACGTCTTCTTTAGACACGTGATTTCCAGGAAACTATTTGAATTTAAATTACAGTTAGGTCCATAAATATTTGGACAGAGGCAACTTGTTTCTAATTTTGGTTCTGTACATTACCACAATGAATTTTAAATGAAACAACTCTGATGTAGTTGAAGTGCAGACTTTCAGCTTTAATTCAGTGGGGCAACTAAAGTATTTTTTGAACACAATCCCTTCATTTCAGGGGCCCAAAAGTAATGGGACAAATTAAATAACTGGAAATCAAATGTTCATTTCTAATACTTGGTTGAAAACCCTTTGCTGGCAATGACAGCCTGAAGTCCTAAACTCCTGGACATCACCAGATGCTGGGTTTCCTCCTTTTTAATGCTCTGCCAGGCCTTTACTGCAGCGGCTTTCAGTTGCTGTTTGTTTGTGGGCCTTTCTGTCTGAAGTTTAGTCTTCAACAAGTGAAATGCCTGCTCAGTTGGGTTAAGATCAGGTGACTGACTTGGCCATTCAAGAATTTTCCGCTTCTTTGCTTTAATAAACTCCTGGGTTGCTTTAGCTGTATGTTTTGGGTCATTGTCCATCTGTATCATGAATCAATTTGATTGCATTTAGCTGGATTTGAGCAGACAGTATGTCTCTGAACACCTCAGAATTAATTCGGCTGCTTCTGTCCTGTGTCACATCATCAATAAACATAAGTGTCCCAGTGCCACTGGCAGCCATCACACTGCCTCCCTCCACCGTGTTTTACAGATGATGTGCTATGCTTTGGATAATGAGCTGTTCCACGCCTTCTCCATACTTTTTTCTTGTCATCATTCTGGTAGAAGTTGATCTTGGTTTCATCTGTCCAAAGAATGTTTTTCCAGAACTGTGCTGGCTTTTTTAGATATTCTTTAGCAAAGTCCAATCTCGCCTTTCTATTCTTGAGGCTTATGAGTGGCTTGCACCTTGCAGTGCACCCTCTGTATTTACTTTCATGCAGTCTTCTCTTTATGGTAGACTTGGATATCGATACGCCTATCCCCTGGAGAGTGTTGTTCACTTGGTTGGCTGTTGTGAAGGGGTTTCTCTTCACCATGGAAATGATTCTGCGATCATCCACCACTGCTGTCTTCCGTGGACGTCCAGGTCTTTTTGCGTTGCTGAGTTCACCAGTGCTTGCTTTCTTTCTCAGGATGTACCAAACTGTAGATTTTACCACTCGTAATATTGTAGCAATTTCTCAGATGTGTTTTTTCTGTTTTCGCAGCTTAAGGATGGCTTCTTTCACCTGCATGGAGAGCTCCTTTGACCGCATGTTGTCTGTTCACAGCAAAATCTTCCACATGCAAGCACCACACCTCAAATCAACTCCAGGCCTTTTATCTGCTTAATTGATAATGACATAACGATGGACTTGAACACACCTGCCCATGAAATAGCCTTTGAGTCAATTGTCCAATTACTTTTGAGCCCCTGAAATGAAGGGATTGTGTTCAAAAAATGCTTTAGTTGCCTCACATTTTTATGCAATCGTTTTGTTCACCCCACTGAATTAAAGCTGAAAGTCTGCACTTCAACTGCATCTGAGTCGTTTCATTTAAAATTCATTGTGGTAATGTACAGAACCAAAATTAGAACAAAGTTGTCTCTGTCCAAATATGTATGGACATAACTGTAGCTATTTGCTTGAAGGAAAAGAAAATCTTTCCTGATCTTTTGATATTTTTATTGTAAATGGCCTTTTACAAATCCTAATAACATAGCATAGTATACATTTATTTTACTAAGACAGTAAAATTAGATTTGATACAGGAGTCAGCCAAGACACCATCCTATTCACTTCTAAACAAATCCAAAAACTCAAATACAAGGAGACAAATTCAAATTAGCCTGACAGCAACATCTGTACAACATGGAATGCCATAAAGAACCTTCACCTAAACCAGTGGTTCTCAAACTGTGGGGTGTGACCCCCTGGTGGGGGGAATTAACAAAAAGGGGGGGCGCGAAGATGTGAAAAAAAAAAACAAGAATCGAAAAATATGAAAAATACATCTATTGAAACCAAAACAAATTAACTTAAACTACATTCTGATACTAGAAAAATAAATATAGAGTTAGATAAATGTCGCTAAAAGTTAAGTAGGTATAATAAAATATGCATCTATGATATATCCTCTTTAATAAAATCCCTGTGTGCGTCCAATGTCCGTGTGTGTGTCTTCTGGTGACGTGCGCATGCGCGGGGCACAGTGCGCTGCTTCAAAGGCCGCCTGACGCGTCACACAAGACAGAGAGGGCGGGACCTATAAAATATCGCGCAGCAGATCCAATCGGATTTCGGTAAATGAGGTAAGACCTTAAACAGAAAACACGAAAAATCCAATCGGGTACTGAAATGTGGAGACCAGCTTCCCCATTGTTGTGCAAGTGTTCACTCTGAAGATGTCAGATTTGCGATTAAGAAAGCTTGGCTCGGTAAAGTGTAAAGTAAAAGTAGATTTATTTTCGCGCACATTACATCAGTTGGTGGGGAGAATCTGCTGATTGCCCACTGTTGTGACAGAAAATTAAACGCATATTATGGACAGCAAAGCCAGTATTACTGTCAGAGAAAATTACAGGCATTTTACGGAAAAAATTTTATGAGGTAAAAGGTCCCTTGCCATTTAATATAGACTGTGCCTACTAATGTTTATGGACTACTGTTCTAGCACCCGTTATTGTAACGGGCTTCATGTCTAGTCATTAAATAAAAAAGAACAAATTGGTATTAGTGGGCTCCTTTCAAAAAAACGTTAGGGGGCGCAATTAAAACTGTTATGAAAACTCGAGTCGCAAATCCTTAAAGGTTGAGAAACGCTGAACTAAACTGACCTAAACAAAAAAGGGGGCACGAATGTTGCCATATGTGGTGTAATTTTGCTATTCGTAGGGAAATTTTAAACTTGTAGCTGTGTATCGGCAGCAAAAAATATAGGAATACATTTTCTTAGGGTTTCAAAAAAACGTTGGGGGGGGGCGCAATTAAAACTGTTATGAAAACTCGGGTCACAAATACTTAAATATTGAAAAACACTGCTCTAGGTGTCACTGTCAAACAGGCCATTGGGTGGAGCTCATTGTTATATTGACAAAGTGAGGTTAGCACAATGTCCGGTATGCACGAATCAGCTGATATGACATGATACGGTGTTGTATATCTCATTTTAAAAAAGTGCACAATTCATATGAGCATAGAGCCCGAAGCATGGCTGGTCAGAGGCCTGTCCAAGCTCCTGTAATGACACAGTGGCTCATAGTGGAGAGTGGAACAGTTGAACAAGTTCTGTTTTGCTGATGTCAGGTCAGGGGTCTGAGGTGGAGTAGAGGAATCACAGGACAACAGATTTGCCACTGCATTTTCTCGGCCAGGGTGAACTATAATGTGAAGTTATACCAGCTGTAAATCCTAAGGGGCTTGTGTCTAGTACCTGATATTGACCAAAGGGCTATAAGTGCCTGTGGGTCAGTACGTAACTTGAATGCTCACCCAAAAAGAAACATGTGCAGCCATTCACAAGTAAAGACACTACTTAGAGTTTCACACTTACCCACAAAATACATCTGTACTGCTGGACTTATAGCCCACAAGGTGAAGGCAATGGGTTGTTCAGTACCATTCTGTAGGTGGGAGAACACCTCACTGGAATCATCCCACATAACAAAGGTTGGGTTACAGATGTCAAAGTGAGGAAAGACAAGTGGAGACATGAACCGTACCTTCAAGAAATGGACAACTTCTGAGCAGGTGGGAGTCCAGGACCAAGGAATGTTCTTCCTCGGTAGGTGACATAATTGGGATTTGGTGGTGGAGTATTGTGGCAGAAATCATAGATAGATAGATAGATAGATAGATAGATAGATAGATAGATAGATAGATAGATAGATAGATAGATAGATAGATAGATAGATAGATAGATAGATAGATAGATAGATAGATAGATAGATAGATAGATAGATAGATAGATAGATAGATAGATAGATAGATAGATAGATAGATAGATAGAAGGCAGTCATTCCAAGAAGTGAGGTCTCCCAGGCTGCATTCGTGGGCTCGAGGATGCGCTTGATTGCTTCCTCATGGGATTGGAATGGAGAGAGGCCATTGACAGGCAGACAAAACCATACAAAGTCAATGGAAGGCACTGAGAATGCACATTTGTCGCTATTCAGTGTGAGGTTACGAGTAGCTAATACTTTGTGAACCCTTTGGAAGCATCCATCATGAGCAGCTGAAGTTGGTTCTTGCATAAGAATGTCATCAGACAGATGACTAGCCCTGGAATTCTTGCAAAGTTAGTAGACATTGCCTTCTTAAAACAGCTGGGGGACAGAGCTAAGTATGCCAAATTGTACTCAGTGGTATAATGAGGCACCCGATTATGGGTGAGACAGGCAGTCAAATCTCTGCTTTCAGGGTAAAGGGGAATCTGCAGGTGCCACTGGTAGAAGTCCAATCTGGGAAATACTTTAGAGCCATTGAACTGGGTGGTGAGCCCCTCAGTGGTTGACTGGGAGTATTTAGCTGGTATTAATCCTTTGCTTACAGCCCAGAGGTCAATACACAGATGGAAGCCCCCATCTTTTTCTTTCCATTTTTTGTCACTGTCACTAAGTTAGAGATTCACAGCAAGGCATTAACTGGACCAATGAACTCCATATCAAACATTTTGCACAGTTTAGAAGCCACTCCATTTTGGAGAGCCAGGGAAACCCAATGGAGAAGTTGGTTGACAAGGCATATGGAAGGTTCAAGTAGTTACTGTAAATGCTGAAAGACAATCCAAGCCTGTGAAAAGAGCTGGCCATTGCTGAAGCCATGGTGAGGTGACCGTGAGGACAGCTGATCCATCAGTGTCTAGGAGTGTTAATCCCAGAGCTGTAAATACATCCAGTCCTAAGAAGTTGGCAGTATGGTGAGCGATGTGAAATGTGAAATCAGTCAAGTACTTGTGGCCCGAGCATACAGGCAGGGGCAGTGAGTCCACTATTTCAAATTTAGTAACTGCAGAGGGTGCACTGAGAGTCAGGTGAGAGATGAACTGTTTGACAGAAGCTGAAGTAAGCAGAGACACCGCTGCCCCATGTCCAGAAAAAACAACATCACTTTTTGGGCTATTTTTCAAACAACCACATTTTTATCATATTTTTCATCCATCTGGAGCTCCTTTCACTGCTATTTGCACTTGAGTATGTTCTTTACCGTTACAAAATCTCTGGTGTATGATGATACAGTATATACCCCACTCTGGAAAATGTCTACAAGGACCCACTTCCAACACCTGCCATCCGAAAACCTGGTATTTGATGTTATGTTAACCATCTCTTTGTAACACCCCCTCACACTTTCCAGTGTGTCATTTGTCTACCTGATGTATTGGGCTATTTTGGAGGGGGAATTGGCTATTTTTAAGCTATCTTTGGGCTATACATTTTTTTAAGGACCAGGTAACCCTGCCCATGTCTAACAGCAGAGGAAGACACACACCCTCCAAACTCTAAAATACACGTTTTGAAGTTAGTGGCAGTGGAGCTCACTGAGAGGAGAGTGGTTGATACGGTTTGAGTGGAAGGCAACTGCTCCATTGGAAAAGATAAAGTGGGGACTGAACAACAGACTTTAGCAAAGTAGTTAAGATCCTCACAGTTCCAGCACCTGTGTCCCTCTGAGGGGTCCCTTAGAACTCTGGACTCCTGATCGGTTGAGCCACAGTTCCTGCAGTGCAGTCTTGAATGATCCGGAGGTGTCCCGAAATGAAAGCAACCAGCAACACAGGTGTTTTCAATCACTTGTCATGCAGTGGGATGGTGCTGGACTGGAGAAACAGCAAATTTAGATCTGAGTTCAGTGGCTGATTCAACTTGAGTTACCATTACAGTTGCTTTAACAAGAGTCGCACCATCTGGTGCCATCAGTAGTCTTTCATTAACATTAAGGTAACTGGTATGTTCCACAGGTTGGTTCCTAATAAATCCCTCATGTAACTGGCTAATGCCCATGACTTAACAAATTGAAGCGTCTGGCAGCTGGCAGTGATGGAAGAGGATTTGTTGGATCGATGAGACTTTGAGGTGTAGAGAAATGAAACGCCACAAGGCTTACTGTTGCAAAATATCCAGCCACAGTCCCGAGGATTTTAAAGATGCGTTGGCCTTAAGAGCCTAGGCGACGTATAAGTATGGCTGTTTTACAAGCATTGCTCATCTCGTCAAGGCCAATGGCTGCTAAGTATGTCTCAAAAAACTCAATCCAGCGAGTTCATAGCACCTGAGGCTCGCCTGGGACTGCAAGGAATGCAGAAGGTGGGGAGAATGAAAGCTTTGTCCTTGTCACTGGTGTTATGTTACCAAAATGAAGACAGCACCGCAGTCAGTATGCATGCAACAGCTCTTTACTTGACACAATACCTCACATTTCACAAAGGCATGCGAAGATAGCAACAGACACGGCACTGCTGTGAGGCTGAGCGGACGTAACAATTATGTTTAAGTTTTGATTTTTTGTTTTTACATGTTTGGCCCAAAGCAAAATTACATATGCATTTCCCGGTCCATAACTAAAAAAGGTTTGTTAATTGCTTAGGTAAGTTTATGCCTTTCACTTTTAAATATTTAACCATAATAGTTGGGGATATTTGTGTTTTCTTGCACCAGGGCCCAAGGATCAGTTGCACAGGCAACAATCTGGAAAGTCAGGCAATTTAAACCTTTCAATGATGCACATGTGATTTTACAATATATACATATATTACATATATATAGAAACCATTGCTCCCCCTTTCTTTAATCGGTATGCAGGGCGCTTACCTCTTTAATATGGTGTCGCCACCTACAATATTGATATGTGCAATACCTGCAACATTTACTTTCCCCTACTTTGAAATATTTAACCTATTAAAGCATAACAAATTAAAAATTTGTCAAAATTTATATATTGACATCATCTCTAGGGCTGGAAACGGAAGTGGCGTCATTGAGGTCGGAACTGGAAGTGACGTCATCGGGGCCAGGCAGAATTTTAAGCAACTGGTCTGCAGAGGAGTGTGAGAAAGAGTTAGTACACTGCGCCACCCCCTGGTTTGGCATGGAATTACTCTAATTCAGGCCCTTTAGCTGCCTCCCATGCACACATGTGACAACACTGATTAAATTATAATGGCTGGGGACTTTAATTGTGTTTTAAATTCAGACCTAGGGGTGATGACACCTAACACTTGAAATACAATTACACAGATTGTAACTGATCACAACTTATCAAACTCCTGGAGATTTCTAAACCCAAACTCAAGAGCATATTCCTTTTACTCACCAGTGCATCATTGCTACTCAATAATCGATTATTTCTTTATAGATAACAATTTCTTACCTATGATTAAAGTACAACTGTTACCTCTGACCACACCCCTTTGATCATGGAACTAAAATCACTATGTCCCACATAATCATCTCACAGATGGCGTCTTAACACACTTTTATCAGCAGACAAGAACAGTACAGAATTTTTATCCAAGCAAATTGATTTTTTAGAGACAAATGCATCCTCAGAGGTTTCTGCAGGAATACTCTGGGAAACTGTGAAGGATTTCTTAAGTGGACAGATTATCTTATATTTTTTCCCACAGAAGTAAATTGGAAACCAAGAAGGGACCTGAGCTACTCAGTGAAATTACCAGAATAGATGAAGAACACTCCAGGTGTCCAAGTGAGGCTCTTCATAGGAAAAGACAGGCTCTGCATTCAGAACTCAACCTCTTGACAACTAATGAAACTGAACAACTCATTTTTAAATCAAGACATCATTACCATGAACATGGAGGGAAAGCTAATAAGATCTTAGCTCAATAAATCCACAAGCAGGAAGTTTGCAATGCAGTCCCAGCAATCACCAACACAAACGGAGACAAAATCATTGACCATAAAAATATAATGCACACATTTAGAAGCTGCTATAAATCCTTATACTCTACTGAGATTAAAGAAGACAAGACACAACTTAATGCATTTCTGGATGCATTAAAGATACCACAACTAGATTTTCTCAGTGCAGAGGGATTGGATAAACCTCTGGCGCTATCAGAATTACTAGGTGCTGTGAAGTCACTTCAGAGTGGGAAAGCAGCAGGCCCTGATGGCTACCCTGCCAAATTTTATAAGAAATTCTCAATTTAGCTAGCTCCCCTTTTATTAGCAACATTTACAGAAGCTAGAGACAATAATAATCTACCTCAAACATTTCACAAAGCATCAATTACCATCTTTCCTAAGCAAACTAAGGACTTATTACAATGTGTATCATACAGACCAAGTTCACTTCTGAATAATGATGTTAAGATACTCTCCAAAGTCCTAAGTAGAAGGATTGAGAAAGCCCTCCCTTCAGTAATATCACAAGACCACAGTGGATTTATTAAAGACACTTAGCTCCCAATCTTCAATGCCTGTTTAATGCAATATATTCACCCACAAAGTCAAACACCCCAGAGATATTATTATCGTTGGATGCAGAAAAAGCATTTGATATGATTGAATGGAACTACCTTTTCAATACATTAGAGAAATTTGGGTTTGGTCCGAACATTTGTGCATGGATCAGACTACTGTATACCAATCCAGAAGCTTCAGTTTGTATTAACAATATTAATTCAGACTACTTTAAACTAGAACATAGTAGTAGGTAAGGATGCCCCTTGTCACCACTGCTTTTTGTGATCTCCATTGAGCCACTGGCAGTTCACTGTCGAAATGCTTATGAGATAAAGGGGATTATCAGAGAAGGACTTGAACAGAAAATTTCTCTATATGCAGATGATACGGTACTGTATAAATCAAACCCACAAAATACTGTCCCTGCAGTCCTAACAGCACTTAGACAATTTCAAAGATTTCTGGTCTCAGAATTTGAATAAAAGTGTGCTCTTTCCAATGAATTCTCAAGCATACAATATTAGATTGGACACCTTCCCTTTTATCATCGAAGATCAGTTTAAATACCTCGGGGTAAGCATCACAAGTAAATATAAAGCTCTTTATCAACAAAAGTTTGCTGTCTGCATGGAAATAATTAAGCAAGACTTGAATAGATGGTCAACCCTTCATCTCACTTTAGCTGGAAGAATTAAAATTGTTAAAATGAATATCCTTCCTAAGCTTCTTTTTCTATTTCAAAACATTCCAATATACATCAATAAATCATTTTTTAAGAAATTATATTCAACCATAACCTCATTTATTTGGAATTCAAAACACATCCACGTATCCAAAAAGTGACCTTAAAAAGACCTAATACAGAAGGTGGCATGGCTCTACCTAACTTTCAATTTTATTACTGGGCAGCAAACATACAAACTATAAAAACCTGGACACAAATAGATGAACATATACAGGCTTGGTCCGCAATAGAAATAAAATCCTGCAGTACTTCATTATATTCCTTGCTTTGTACCCCAATAAGCACAAGTCATCGCCAAAATACTAACAACCCAATTGTGCTTCACTCACTCAGAATATGGAACTGATGTAGGAAGCATTTTAAGATAGCGAAGCTTTTATCTGTGGAACCTCTGCACAGGAACCACCTTTTTCCACCCTCTCAAATGTTCACAGTTGTTAATGTCTGGAAAACATTCAGGATTAAATCACTTAGAGCTCTGTACACAGACAACGTCTTTGCATCCTATGGACAATTACACTCCAAATTTAACTTTAAAGCAACAGATTTCTTTCACTACCTTCAAATCAGAAACTTTGTCAATCAAAACCTACCCAATTTCCCTCACCTCCCAGCTACCTCTATTCTGGAAAAATATTGATCAGCCACGAGGACTCAGACAGAATTTCTGCAATATATAAAATTATTTTACAGTCCCTCCCTTTCAAAGATCCAAGAGAACAGTGGGAAAAGGATCTCTCACTCAACATCTCAGAAAAGGAGTGGAAGGTAGTGGAATTCACTCGAGCTCCATATGTGCAAAGCATAAAATTATTCAACTCAAAATTATATATCGAGCACATCTGTCTAAATTAAAATTGTCCAAAATGTTTTGCAGGGCAAGTTCCAACCTGCGAACGCTGCAATCAAGTCTCAGCCTCACTGGGTCACATGTTTTGGGCCTGCACCAAATTAACATCATTCTTGACCAAAATATTTAAATGCCTTTCAGACAGCCTTGGTGTCACAATCCCTCCTAGCTCATTAACAGCTGAGTTTGGTGTTCTTCCAGATGGGCTTAAAGTGGAGAAGGATAAATAAACTTGAATTGCCTTTACTACACTATTGGCATTGTCAAAGGACTCGACAAAGAGCCACATCATTATTTCATTATTTTACCTCATTATTGGCCCTAATTTGCACCCTGTCCCAATTTTGTTTAGAAAATTTCAAGGTTGCAGACCTTGAAATGAAGGAATGGATGTAGATTATCAAATGAAATGAAGTTGACCAGACAAAACATGAAATATCTTGGGTTCATACTGTCTGCAATGAAATAAAAGTCAAACTGAATTTAAAAATCACTGCATTTCTTTTTTATTTGCATACAATCCCAGTTTTTTTCTGATTTGGGGTTGTAATACAAGGACTTATTCTTATTGTGAAATAACTGTAAGCCTCTTGCAATGTTCTCGTGCAGCATTATACATGTGGTGGTACCTGAGTAAGACCTATGGTTGCTTCACAATAGTGGTATAATTTAATTTACTTATTATTTAGTCACTTTTTTAGAATTTACATATATTCTTGTATATTTTTATTGTATTATGCGGTTTAATGTTAACTATTTTGTTTATTACTTCTGTCCTGTGTTCCTTATTCCTATGTATGCATAATTGTTGACTAGTCTCAAAACATTTGCATATGACATTAAAAAAAAAAAAAAAACCTTGAATCTTGAACCTTACATTCATAGAGCGTACACCTAACTGGTCAAAGCTGGCACAATGGTTAAGCTTGTCTTAATTGACATCAGACTGCATATTGACCCTGTAATTTGGTTTCAGTGTTGGCCGCTAGATGAGTTGTGCTGTAGGTTCAGTCATAGTCTAACATGCCATCACTTATGAACCGACCGAAATTGTGTAATGGATCATTTGCATTTGTCTTACACCCTGGAGATCCACTGAACAGAAGTTTTGAAAATTGTCCAGCAGTCATGTGATATCGGGTACATTCAAAAGTGGCATTATCATTAATTTAATGAGCTAATTTATCACATCTGTCTGCTTTACTATCTCTACAACTACAATCTATTGTACCATCACTTTCAATTTCTGAAGAGCTGTCACTATAACATGACATATCACCTTCTCCTTCACGCACTTCATACTCAGCCCATAGTCAGTCAGAAGCTGCTGTTCACTGAAGACACGTAACTTGTTCAGCTTGTGAGGCTAGCGGTTGACAGGTTATCCCAGGGATAACAGGAAAAGGCATTAACAGGACTCAAATTGCCATTCCAGTGCCAGGGATATTTCTTTCTTATTGATAGATTATAATTAATTTGGGTGCTACTGCAGCCCAGGTTAGCTTGGGCATAAGACCAATCATGACAAAAACTGAAAATATTTTTTGTAGAATATAATTTTGTTTCAGTTAGTCTTCTCAACTACAACAGTGGTTTAATGTAGTGTTATATATGTTAAAATTAGGATTTTAAATCAGACATCAGCTTAACTGGGAACCACTGTAAGGACTTGAGAGCTGGAGTTATTGTGTTCTTACTTTTTAGAATCATTACAAGAACTACAAAGTGCAAACACATAACCCCTGCACTTGAGCACTTGCACTGGCTCCCAGTTAAGCTTAAGACAGATTTCAAATCAACCAATTAACATATAAAGCCTTAAATGGCAAACAGCCTGCTTACTTATCTGATCTTATCATTACTTACTTACACACCAGAGTGCACATCTCACGATCAAGATTTCAAGCTGTTGACCTACTTAAGATTATTAAAATAACAGTGGAGACCAAACCTTTACCTGTAGGGCAGGTAAATCTCATCTTATACAAAAGATGTCAGTTTGGTCTTAGGCTGAAGACTCATAACCTTAGCCCAGTATACCCTGACTAGAGATGCTGATTAGCTGTGCATATTGCATCTCTGTTTGCTAGTCATTTGTACAAAAATATAAGTAATGTCATAATTATAAACCTTACGAACACTCCTCTTTACTGTTTCTTTTCCCAGCATCTTGATGTGGCACTTGGTGCCACTGCTCTACTGCCAAGCAGTTCTCATGCCCATGAAAAAGTCATCTTAGATAAAGGAGCACTAAAATCATTGGATGGAACGACTTTGTGGTCAGATTAGTTGGGGGGGCACAACTTCCATTATAGAATGACCTGGAGGGCCTGGGTGGCTAGTTGGCTGAGGCCCCCGTGACTGTTACTGTGTTTGATTTTCTCTGATCCCCTCAGAAGTTTATACTTTCCAGGGCTGCTGCTGACTGGAGTTTTTGTTTTCGTCTCCATCTTGTCCTCCTCCAATTAATTAATGAACAGATAATACTGGGCTTCGTTTCAAGGTTATTATAGTTAACGAAAACTAAAATCAAAACTGAAACTATTATTAAAAAAAGATTTTCGTAAACTGAAATAAATTAATTAACAAAACCAAAATGAAAAACTAAAACTAAATGAAACTACTAAAGTAGCTGGAAAGACTAACTGAAATAAAATAATAATTTACATAATGTTTTCAGTTTTCATTTTTGAATGAATATTCTTGCCGTCAGTCTTTAACACTTGTAAGTTTTAACTCTAAAACAGAAAGTCATCCACCATGAGCCGTCCCCGCACATTTTCATCCAGTGAATGGTGGCTGGTGACGGAGGGTGGCTGTTCATGCAGCATTTGCAGAGACAGAGCAAGCTGAGTGAGGGTGCGTAAAGCGTGAGAAATAGAAAGCGATTTACGTGCCGCCTTTCTTTGTGCTTGTTGTTGTCGGAGGGAGGAGGATGTCCTAAAATGGACACTGTACTGTTCTGAAATCAGAATGTGCTGTTCAACCAAAATTTACCGTATGGACAGAAAAATCACAAGTGAGTAACGTTTCAGTTTATTTCTCAGGTGACTGCGTTTTGTTGACAGCAATTCACCTGCCACTTCGCACAGAAGAAATCGTTTTTACTTTCTCATATACGAAGTATAGAGAAAGTATAGTAATCATGAAAAAAATTGACCTCGATATTTTGATGAATCTTGACGTTATAGACCTCCCATATTGCATACCAGGGAGTTTTCCTGCCTACATTCAAACCTGCTTGAGTAGGCTCCAGGTTTCCTGCAATCATGCTCTGGATAAACAGGTTTAGATAATGTACATATTGTTCTTAATCTCAGACGCTGTCTCTGTCGTTTCATGCCTGTCCGTACTCCTATTACCTACTCTGGCTCTGCTCATTAATGGTTTACTGTTCTTATGGTGGGCTATTCAAGTCTCACTGCCCCTAACCTTCACACTACATGCTTGTTTTTCTTTGTTTCCCTCAATACAGGTAGGTGGGATCTGCACACTCATTCAAGTCGAACAGCCATGTTTTTCTTAAGCCCCTGTGATATTCATGAGAAAATATTTTAAAAATTATACAATTGTGTAAAATTATTCATATTCAGTATCTAGTTTTGATTATGCTTGTTTTTATCAGACAAAAAGCAAAACCAGATAGTAAACCAGGCAGTGTAGTAAGCTTCCACTAACATTAAACTCATATCCAAATCTGTTAAGTGTATAGTTCTGTCTGATTGTGACACAAAACTAATTCTGTATAGGCACTCCATGCCATAATTACTAAAACTGAAACTAATATATATAAAAATAAAATAGAAATGCCTTTGTGAAATAAAAACTAAACTAAAACTAAAAATACATGATGAAGGAAAACTAAAACTAAACTGAATTTCCAAGTAAGTTCAGAAAAAATATAGAAATAAAAACTAATATAAAAACTTCAGTAATGCGGGTGCTGCATCGGTCTGTTGTGGTGAAAAAGGAGCTGAGCCGTAAGGCAAAGCTCTCAAGTTACCAGTCGATCTATGTTCCTACCCTCACCTATGGTCATGAGCTATGGGTAGTGACCGAAAGAACGAGATCGCGAATACAAGCGGCTGAAATGAGTTTCCTTCATAGGGTGTCTGGGCTTTTCCCTTAAAGATACGGTGAGAAGCTCATTCATCCAGGAGGGGCTCAGAGTAGAGCCGCTGCTCCTCCGCATCGAGAGGAGTCAGATGAGGTGGCTCGGGCATCTGATCAGGATGCCTCCTGGACGCCTCCCTGGTGAGGTGTTCCGGGCATGTCCAACCGGGAGGAGGCCCTGGGGAAGACCCAGGACAAGCTGGAGGGACTATGTCTCCCGGCTGGCCTGGGAACGCCTTGGGATTCTCCTGGAAGAGCTAGAAGAAGGAGAGAGAAGTCTGGGCATCTCTGCTCTAGCTGCTGCCCCCACGACCTGACCTCGGATAAGCAGAAGATGATGGATGGATGGATATAAAAAGGCAAAACTATAATAATCTTGCTCCATTTATGTTATTTAGTGTACTGTAGAACGACTTTGTTTTCCTCTGTGTTTAAGCAACTCTGTGTCTTTACAGTATTTGTTCAAATTCTGCATTTAATCCTTTGCAAAATCTATAATTGCATTTTACCTGAGAACTTGTCAATGTGAACTGTGCCTGAGCTCAGTAAAGTGCACTGTACAAGAATAAGAAGAATTAAATTGAATAAAGGGTTACTTTTTCATTCATCTCAGATTAGTTAATTACTTTATTTCAGTTTCTGAAAATGTTTTTTTATTGGTAGTTGTCATCTTTGTTTTAATTTTCATTTATGACAATAACCTCAGTTGAATCTAATTATCACTTACTGAGCTGAGATTCATATTCAGGTCTTACTCATTTAAATATAATTCACTGACCACTATGTACGTTTGACTTGTTCTTGCTCTTACCGAAACAATAACAAATTATATTGGACCATAACAGTGCAGCCTAAAGACTACAACAACACAAGAAAACCTGGGACTACGCTGAGAAACTCAGACTTAATTCAAGAGTACAATAGAGATCAGGTGACATCTAAGTATAAGGGGATTATGAAAGAGGCCTCACTCAAAACAAAGTGGTTTAAACACAAAGAAACTCACTCTGGTTTAACGAGGTCACCGACACTCTAAAATTACAGACAGGCCTAAATGGTCTTTTTGTGTCTCACTCTCACTAACATTTAGCATAAAGGCATCTGCTAATCCTCTTGTGTCATTTAGACAAACCTGAGAAATGGGCTAGAAAGTTGATGTTAGTCTGTCGCACCGCCTCAAAGAAAATATGATGTGTTTGCTGCTTGTCTGTCTAAGAGAAGGATTGTCTCATTTTCCCATTTATTTTTTATCTCATAATATTTTTAATCTTAATAGCATCATTGCGCTGTAGCAGTAGGGGGCGCTATTGCTCCCTTGAACCCTCAGGTACCACGCCAAACACCAGGTAAAAGTATAACTTTTCTTATTTTTATTATAAATACGTACACTAAGCACCCTCCACTCCACACTACTCATACAACACTCAACACTCAATAATCAATACACAATACTCAATCCTCCTCTCCCACAGTCCTTTTACAGTGGTGTGAAAAACTATTTGCCCCCTTCCTGATTTCTTATTCTTTTGCATGTTTGTCACACAAAATGTTTCTGATCATCAAACACATTTAACCATTAGTCAAATATAACACAAGTAAACACAAAATGCAGTTTTTAAATGATGGTGTTTATTATTTAGGGAGAAAAAAAATCCAAACCTACATGGCCCTGTGTGAAAAAGTAATTGCCCCCTTGTTAAAAAATAACCTAACTGTGGTGTATCACACCTGAGTTCAATTTCTGTAGCCACCCCCAGGCCTGATTACTGCCACACCTGTTTCAATCAAGAAATCACTTAAATAGGAGCTGCCTGACACAGAGAAGTAGACCAAAAGCACCTCAAAAGCTAGACATCATGCCAAGATCCAAAGAAATTCAGGAACAAATGAGAACAGAAGTAATTGAGATCTATCAGTCTGGTAAAGGTTATAAAGCCATTTCTAAAGCTTTGGGACTCCAGCGAACCACAGTGAGAGCCATTATCCACAAATGGCAAAAACATGGAACAGTGGTGAACCTTCCCAGGAGTGGCCGGCCGACCAAAATTACCCCAAGAGCGCAGAGACGACTCATCCGAGAGGTCACAAAAGACCCCAGGACAACGTCTAAAGAACTGCAGGCCTCACTTGCCTCAATTAAGGTCAGTGTTCACGACTCCACCATAAGAAAGAGACTGGGAAAAAATGGCCTGCATGGCAGATTTCCAAGACGCAAACCACTGTTAAGCAAAAAGAACATTAGGGCTCGTCTCAATTTTGCTAAGAAACATCTCAATGATTGCCAAGACTTTTGGGAAAATACCTTGTGGACTGATGAGACAAAAGTTGAACTTTTTGGAAGGCAAATGTCCCGTTACATCTGGCGTAAAAGGAACACAGCATTTCAGAAAAAGAACATCATACCAACAGTAAAATATGGTGGTGGTAGTGTGATGGTCTGGGGTTGTTTTGCTGCTTCAGGACCTGGAAGGCTTGCTGTGATAGATGGAACCATGAATTCTACTGTCTACCAAAAAATCCTGAAGGAGAATGTCCGGCCATCTGTTCGTCAACTCAAGCTGAAGCGATCTTGGGTGCTGCAACAGGACAATGACCCAAAACACACCAGCAAATCCACCTCTGAATGGCTGAAGAAAAACAAAATGAAGACTTTGGAGTGGCCTAGTCAAAGTCCTGACCTGAATCCAATTGAGATGCTATGGCATGACCTTAAAAAGGCGGTTCATGCTAGAAAACCCTCAAATAAAGCTGAATTGGGCAAAAATTCCTCCAGAGCGCTGTAAAAGACTCATTGCAAGTTATCGCAAACGCTTGATTGCAGTTATTGCTGCTAAGGGTGGCCCAACCAGTTATTAGGTTCAGGGGGCAATTACTTTTTCACACAGGGCCATGTAGGTTTGGATTTTTTTTTCTCCCTAAATAATAAAAACCACCATTTACAAACTGCATTTTGTGTTTACTTGTGTTATATTTGACTAATGGTTAAATGTGTTTGATGATCAGAAACATTTTGTGTGACAAACATGCAAAAGAATAAGAAATCAGGAAGGGGGCAAATAGTTTTTCACACCACTGTATATCCCCTGACCCAGAAGTGGTTCCAACCCTACAGTCCATGATTCGCTATCACTTCCGGGTCAGGTAAAAAATCCTTTTCTTCATCCCGGAAGCACGTTGTTACTTCCGGTCATGTGATCAGGACGCACTTCCGGGTTATAGGGCAGGTAGCACTCTGCAAGCCTCCCTACAGCAGCTCCTGGTGGTCCACATGGTATCCAGCAGGGCTGTTTATAAAAACTACAAGGTCCATAAGGCCCTGCTGGAATTCGGGGAGCTTCCATGCTGCTGGGAGGGCTCCATCTGGCGGCCTGGAGGTGTGGGCCGGAATATTTGGCCGGCCATCCATCACAGTGCATAATAGACTTTGAAAAATAAATAGCAAAAGAGAGATTGCATTTTCATTTTAAAATTTTAATTTTCATTTCCTTTTTTGCAGAAAATAGCTCTCACAGTGGAGCGAGCCCGTTGCTGTCCAATTGAACCAAAGCTTCTGTCCGCCATTGTTGGCCCAAGTGACATCTCCTGGATGACATTAAAAGCAAGTTAGAAAATGTCGGCATGATGTAACATTTATATTTGAGGCCTTATTTATCCCATTTAAAAGTTGTTGCATTTTACTATTTTTAGCTACTTCATTGCAGAGTTAGTTTTTTATGAACTGTTTTTGTAACAATGTCATATCCATATTGTGTTCTGTATACAATTATATGTGTTAGTAGACTACATCATACAAACCCTTCTTTAACAGCACTTGTCAATGTCATGTAGTTAAAAATGGAGCCCAGATAATCTTGTGGTGGTTCAAAAGCTTTATAAATTAAGGGGCTCTGCCCCCTGCTCGCTTCGCTCAACCACCCCCGGGTTTGGTTTACCAGATATACAATTTAAAGAGATTATTTTCATGGGAATTGTTACATATGCATTATTTTCACTTTTACTTTAAAACTTTTGCAAAAACAATACTTGTCCTTTATTTCCGGCCCCTGGCGTGGTTACATCTTTCTCGCAGGACATATAACACTACTCGTGTTGTGAAGGGGGGCAGCTGAACGCACACTAAGGAGATGCCGTCGGATCATCTGCTGTCTTTCTGCTGCTGATGCTGGCGAGCTGCGTGTTCTTTTTTGTCATGCTGCATGTCGATCATTCAAAAGCCTGGACAGCAGCTGTCCTTTTGCCGCTTCATGTCTCTGCCGCTCGCGTTGTGAAGGGGGGGCTGAACGCATGCTAAGGAGTTGCAGTTGGATCATCTGCTGGCTTGCTGCTGCTGGCGAGCTGCGTCATCTGCTTGTTGCGCTGCATGTCGATCATTTAAAAGCCTGTACAACAGCTGTCCTTTTGTCACTTCGCCTCTCTGCCACTCGCATTAAGGAGAAGCGTTCGGATCATCTGCTGGCTTCCTGCTGCTGCTGGCAAGCTGCATCTTCTGCTTGTTGTTGTTGTTTTAAGAGCTGGGAAAGCATGATGTCTGTCTGCCAAAAGCATTCCAACAACTGCTTGGTTTGATATCCGTGAACTTGTTTTAAATGTGGTCTCACTGCCTTGTCTCGCGTGATGGTTAAATGTCTCTCATGGGACATCAAATTGTCTTCGCATGTCATTAAAAGTGTCTCTCTCGAGGGACGTCAAAATGTTTTCCGAGAAGATCACGTCTCGTCTCCCTAGTCTCCCACCCAGGATGTTTTTTTTATAATAGAGAGACAGGAAATTCTAACTCAAGTGATGAAAAAATGGCATCGATTGATATGTGTTAGTGATGACAGGCCTGTGACTAACTGTTATTCACATTTCTTAAATGTAACCTTTTTAAAAGTAGTTTCCAGTCCCCTTCACTTTCTGCACACTTTGTTGTGTTGTAGATTCAATTTTAAATGGCTGCCTGTACATTTGTCATGTTTGCCCTATCAGTCTACACTCAATAACCCATAATGACAAAATCAAAAATGGAGACCTCTCCTTCGTGGCAGTATGCAGACCCTTAATTCAGTACTCTGTGGAAGCCCCTTTGGTAGCAAATCAAGCTGGCTAATCTTTACCAGCTTGGAAAAAGTGCATTTGGGAAAATTGTTCCATAAATCTTCAACAGTATACATCACTTGATATCTATTTTTTGCTCAGTTTTTAACTACATATTATAAATTGCTATTGGTAAACATGGATTTTACTGTACTAATATATATATATATACCATTACATTTTATGTCACTGTTATTTATTTACTTATTTATTTTGGGGTGGGGGGGGGAATATGATTAGTTATTAGGAAAAAAATAATACACAAAAGTGTGTTGTACTAAACGGTAACTCAAACAGCACGCTGCTAACAATGAAGGCTCACACGGTCCGCGGCTGCATGTTTAGAAGGCGCTGATTGGCTGAAACTGTTTAGAGCGAATTGTCCCAAGATGGAAGTTCCGTATAGCGATCAGAAACGAAAAGACACATTTCAGAATGCTGAAGTGTAGTTTATGTTACGAGGGACGTTCAAAAAGTTTCCACACTTGTTATACTTTTGTTCGGTGAAGGCAGGAGGAGTAGTAATTGGGCAATTAAAACATGGCATGACGCTGGGAAAATTGCATCGCAAACGAAGGCGACTGTGTAGAAAACTGATGCATTTGTTTTGAAATTCTTAATATCCATCCATCCATTTTCCAACCCGCTGAATCCAAACACAGGGTCACGGGGGTCTGCTGGAGCCAATCCCAGCTAACACAGGGCACAAGGCAGGAACCAATCCCTGGGCAGGGTGCCAACCCACCGCAGGACACACACAAACACACCCACACACCAAGCACACACTAGGGCCAATTTAGAATCGCCAGTCCACCTAACCGGCATGTCTTTGGACTGTGGGAGGAAACCGGAGCGCCCGGAGGAAACCCACGCAGAGACGGGGAGAACATGCAAACTCCACGCAGGGAGGACCCGGGAAGCGAACCCGGGTCTCCTAACTGCAAATGGCTGCAATATGACAAAGAGTGAAAAATTGAAGGGGGTCTGAATATTTTCCGTACCCACTGTATGTTTATAATAATTCTGATTAAATTAAAACACTGTCAAAACATATTAATGAACAAGCTGAGACACATTAGCTTGTGAGATGTCATTATAGGAGTGAATGCTTAACGTCATGCACTCTCAACTGAGACGATGTCACAAAAAAAAGCAAAAAAAACAGCAAAGTCCACACAAACTTATAGCCTCCTTGATTTTTGATTGTCAATATCATTTTAAGAAGATGACAAGTCTGCTATAGTCAGTTCAATAAACGCTCCGTTTAAAATGTTTGCGTATACAGAATATAAAACAGAATCACAGTGAAGCGGGCCTCATGAGTAGTAACGAATGATACGCGACACTGAGGAATTATAATGCATAATAACGGGAACAAGTAAAAAATACGACTTTCTAAAACGGACACTGTATACGTAGCTATTTCAATAAATAATTTAGGAGGCATGTGTGTGCATTTCCATATCGTTTAAGGAACCAAGTAAGCCACCTGTTGTACTAAACGGTAACTCAAACAGCACGCCGCTAACAATGAAGGCTCACACGGTCCGCGGCTGCATGTTTAGAAGGCGCTGATTGGCTGAAACTGTTTAGAGCGAATTGTCCCAAGATGGAAGTTCCGTATAGCGATCAGAAACGAAAAGACACATTTCAGAATGCTGAAGTGTAGTTTATGTTACGAGGGACTTTCAAAAAGTTTCCACACTTGTTATATTTTCGTTTGAAACGGTGAAGAAGGGAGGAGTAGTAATTGGGCAATTAAAAGATGGTATGACGCTGAGAAAATTGCATCGCAAACGAAGGTGACTATGTAGAAAAGTGGTGCATTTGGTTTTGAAATTCTTAATAGAGTTAATAAAAAGTGCGGAAACTTTTTGAACGTCCCTCGTATGCTTTTCTACAACACAATTCCAGTACAACACCAGGGTCTCCAAACACTCAGATTTGAAGTTTATTACGTTTACAGTGAAACTCTTTGCATATAATGCACAATATTAATTTCGTTCGCTATTGGTCTACGGTGGAATTATTTGTTAAATGGAGAAATAGAAAAAAAAAACTTTCCACAAGAAGAGGATGAAGGACGCAACAACTGCAATACCATTGAGCCACCTAATCGGGGTGTTTAACGACCGCCACACAACTGAGCTATTACTGTTCTTAACGTAGCGGATACACAACGAACTTTGTTTGACATCTGCGCAATGAATTGGTTGAGTGTCATTGTTGTATTCTCCTAATGAAGACGAAAACAAATTATATGTAGAAATATACTATATGATATGGTTTGGAAGAAAAGTGAACGCTGCATAAAAAGGTTGCACGATTTAGCTATTCTTTATAGAGAGAGAGAGTTGATATATGATAATATATCTTTGACACATATAAGACAAAGGAAATCACAGCAAGCCACAATTACAATAATGAAATGTCAGCAACTACCTGAATTGTCGTTTCAGTCCATCACTGAATTATATCAACTGAAGTGTGTAATGTCAATAAAAATTACAAAATAAAACCAGAGGGTTAAGTGTCAGATAGACTCTTAAAAATATAGAGCACAATGCCTTCGAGTGTGTTGAGGCTTCACAACGCCTTAAGTGCTCATGTGTGGTGGGCGCTTCGAACCGCGCTCAACGATTCATTAACCAGTCTGCTCAGTCCTTCCAATTGCGCTAGATGGTTCATTCATCAGTGCGCATGTCTGCTTCGAACCGCGTTCAACCTTTCATTAGTCAGTGAGCATTCAGCACTTAAAATTATTATTCATCAAACTACGTTTGAAGTACATATGGCATCACAAGATTTCAAAAACACGGCAGAATTGTCAGGCGAAATGAATTTTGTTTGTGGAAGATCAGTACATTTTGAATGATTATACTGACAATACTTAGTGACAAGAAACAAAATTATAAATTTACAAGTGCCGACTGGTATGCGTATGATAAGAGCACCTCTCCCTCCATAATACTCTCTTCTCATAAATGCCCCATTCTTTACCTCTTTATAATTAATTTATCTAACAAAATAGCTATCTCCCGAGGCTCTGCCCACATAAAACAGGACTAACTTTAAAAATGAATAAAAATAAAGTTTAAAATGTAATAATTTGTATTGAGAAGAATTTATATTGATAGCTTTTGTATCCGATGGTCTCTTGATATACAATATTTTTGATTTTGCTATCAGGGGTGCATGAGAATGTAGCTATGATCTCTTTGCCAAAATTTTTAAAAGTTGTCACATTATGTAGTGCATGATATCCGTACACATAGATGCACGTGAGGTTGCAGAGGTGACCGTGATACTAAATCAGAGGCGAATGCCAATGTCCGCTTGTAACACAATAGCAAATATTTATAGTTTAGTATAGTATAGTATTTATTTATTGACAGCAAGACACAACATACATGGATTAGCATGAAATCCGATAAGTAGTTCTCTCAAAGCTTACAGACAGACAGACGTTACATTTTAAGATCAGCTAAATCGTGCGACGTTTTTTTCAACACAAATTAACTTAAACTACATTCTGATACTAGAAAAATAAATATAGAGTTAGATAAATGTCGATAAAAGTTAAGTAGGTATAATAAAATATGCATCTATGATATATCGTTAATTAAAAAAGAACAAATTGGTATTAATGGGCTCCTTTCAAAAAAACGTTAGGGGGGCGCAATTAAAACTGTTATGAAAACTCGGGTCGCAAATACTTAAAGGTTGAGAAACGCTAGTGCTAGCGTTTCCGTAGTAAGGCGAGCATGGGTTTGCGTCTTCCGTGTGTTACACTTTACATATACAATACGGTAGATTTGTGGATCGCATAATTACTTACAATGCTCACCTTGGAGTGTCCCGTGTGTGTCTGTGTGTCGGTGTGCCGGTGACTGATCTGCGCCGTGTCTCTTAGGCTCTCTGCAGTGCTCCAGATTGAATTTTGGGTGCAAAAGAGCAAATTCATCCTGATCTGCCACAGAGGGTTTGCTATCAACCTTATTCAATGACAGGATTCATGGACGTCAAATGGCAATGAATAGAAGATGGATTATTGTAAATACGTGAGCTGACCCCCACAAATTAGTCATCGCGTTTTAATGGCGATTATGATTCCAGAAGAGATCTCTTGTGTGATCCTCCCACAGTATCTCTCAAAATTATTTCGCTGAATAAGGTTATAAGTACATCATTCCTTACCTTTTTTTAAATTTAGGTGTCTCTTTTATCTGACTTGAATTCGGGTTTGCACTACGCGCAGAATACGAAAAAAGCAACTGTCTTAGTCAATCAAACGATTACTGCGTGTGGCAGATTTGACTCGTCAATTGTGTGCTCCACAAAATACTGTAAAGTATTAATAAATGAAAAATATAATTAATTGATTGAATAACATCTGTCGATTTAAGGATCTTCTTTCTCAAACGTGCTTACGGCAAAGTGGAGGGTTCAGCATTTATTTTCCATCTACTCGGTTTTAAATAACTCAGAACAAAGAAAGCATTTGAGGACACAAGAGGGGGCTTGTTTTCTATTTATTTATTTAACTACAACATTAGGTCCGTGGATCCCCAAACGATGGCCGATTAAATTTGATCTCAAGTAAAGATAGTAATAATACTAATGAATGAGCAATAATAATGATAGAATGTAAAATGGGAATATTTTTTAAAAGAGCCGGGACTGCATAAGTGAGGCGTTTTATTTTGTTTTAGTAAAATTCTTGCTTATCGTATAGTACATTCCGCCTGTCATATATATATATATATATATATATATATATATATATATATATATATATATATACATTCATGGCATTCGTAGTCTGAATTACAATCTGATTGTATGGGTGGTTACCTACCAGGTAACGCTTGTGGTTGGTCAGCAAGTCAGCTAACATCCGCCATGGTGCCCTCTTTCAGCTGCGAGAAGCAAATCATAGAATGGTTGAAATAGTTTTACTGTCAAATAATGCAAAGAGTATTTGACAGTAAAAGTATTTCAACCATATATATATATATATATATATATATATATATATATATATATATATATATATATATATATATATATATTTATATATATATTAGACACTGGAAGCCGCTGTCAAACTGTAGCAACAAAAAATAAAAGTTTAAGAGACTTTGTTGAACTTGATCACGAGTTTGTGTAACGTTAATGCAAATGGCCAGGAGATGTCACTATTGAGATGAGTGTCAAATGCTTCGAAGCTTCATCACGATTTTCAACACAATTGAATCAAATGTTTCTATCCTTTGTGAGGCTTCACTCCGCCCATCATTACCTATCAGTAAAATGTTTCAGCAAAACGGTCATGACGACAACTAGCCAATGACTGACTTGGTAGATAACACCAAGCACCTCCCCTTGAACGAATTGCATCGCAGAGTGTAGAAAAGTGAAGTAGTTTGTTTTTGAAATTCTTAATAAACAGAGTTAAAATATTGCGGAAACTTTTTGATCGTCCCTCGTATATGTGTGGTATACTGCATTAGAAAAACACGGGATATAAAAGAAGGAAACTGAGGAAGATTAATCCAAAACTGAAAATAATTTTGTCCTGCGGTGGGTTGGCACCCTGCCCGGGATTGGTTCCTGCCTTGTGCCCTGTGTTGGCTGGGATTGGCTCCAGCAGACCCCCGTGACCCTGTGTTCGGATTCAGCGGGTTGGAAAATGGATGGATGGATGAAAATAATTTTTAGTCATATTTCAATGTTCTCGTGATGTGTGCACTATTTTAAGGTTCTGATTGTTTTTTTTATCAGTTTATTGTTGAAAGTTATTGCCAAAATTCGATTAAGAGGATTATTAATTATTATTATTATTATTATTATTATTATTATTATATGTGAATTACTTGTTTTGTTGCTTGCTTTTTAAATTGTTTGGTAGTTAAAGTTGTTACACAGTATGATATTACTCAAGATTTTATACTTGTTATTTTTGAAGTGAACGAATCAGTGATTCAAAGATTCAGATCATCTTGGTGAAGTGAATGAAATGAAACGAATCGCTAAAAGGAATCGTTTTGCACATCACTAGTGACTGCAGCAGTTAAAAGGTTAGCTGTGCCTGTTGGTGAACGTCTCCCAGTTAAGTGGTGTGGTTGTCTAAGGTTTTGCTGAAAGTTGCAGATTAAATAGAGATTTGACGAGAAACAATGAAAACTAAAGTATGAAATGACGAGGGCATTCAAAATATGAATTTATGGAAATTGTAGTAAATGAAGTACATATAAAGTTATGTTTTCACTTAAGTGTTAAATGAAAGGAGTAAAAGTTCATAGAAAAAAAAAAAACTATAGATTGAAATTTACACTTGTAATGTTTATTACCCCGGAAATTTGTAAAGTGTTGTTTCTAAAAGTCTGGGAAGATGTGAGTGGAAGCAAGATTGGGATTGCTGTGATTTGGCCGTGCCACGTGCGAGCAGCTGCAGAGAATAAATACAACTCATATGAAACAGAAATCTGCCTCCGTCCTTTTTTTGTTTTTGTTCTAAAAAAGGATTCCATCCACCTTAGAGAAGATGCCTTTTTACATTCGAATAGAGCGCATAAGACAGTTATGGTCCTAAATTACAGATTAGTCCTTATAGCAGGCAGATTAGTTGGTGTCAGGGACAAAACTGGACCAACTACAGCAGTACCTTCATATATTTTTAGAGAATATTGCAGGCCAACATATGACTGATACAGAGTCGTGATGCATCTTGTGGAGCTCCTGGCTTCTTCCCAGTAATGTTCCATTCTGAGATGATTTACACATTTAGGGAAGCAAATCCATCCATTTTCTAAACCTCCGTACCCAGAACAGGGTCACAAGAAAATCTCAGCAAGCATGGGGCGCAAGGCAGGAACGACCCCTACACATGGCGTCAGTCCTTCTTAGGGAAGGAAATCCTTTTGTACAAACACAGAATCGCGGTTAGTCAATGAGGGGTTAAATCCCAATACGTGTGTCGTCAAACAGACTAATCAGACTGTGTTTTAACCCATTTAATTTCACACAGTAAAATCGCCAGTGTTAAAACATTGTTAAAGTAACCGTTTAAAAGCTGACCCATATTTACATTTAAAATGTTTATTTTCCACTTTTTCAGCGAGCCATTTTATTTAGTACTGTAACAAGCTGCATTTGTTTGATACACTTTAGAGGCACAAAAAGCAGACACGATCAGAAGGTCCTCTCAGCAGTTTATTTCTGCAGCCGCACATTCACAGCATAAAAAAAGCTCCGGTTTTCAATTTCTGTCTCCTCTGCTCACCCTCATCCCTTTCACACTGCGTATCACAATACAATAGAGAGCGCCATTGTGAAGTTCAGCCTTGCTGCAACCATAAAACAGAATGAACATCCAAATACTAAAGCTACAAATGTATTATCGCCACATTCTTTATTTAAATTATCGGTTTATCTGTAAAATATAATTCAAGAATACGGTGTGCTGACTTATCAGGACATTGCAAGCTCTGTTAACTGCAGGACCGGATTTACACATTTCTACGCCCTACCAGTGGTGGCGAACCTATGGCACGCGTGCCAGAGGGGGCACTCAGAGCCCTCTCTGTGGGCACGCGCACCATCGCCCCAGCACATTGTTCGTTACTAGAAAGCCAGAGGGACGCGGGGCCGAGCTGCTCCTCTCATCCTCTCCACGCGCCCCTGAGGACATTTCTCACATCACCCGCCCCTCTGCCCAGCAGCCTAATGGGAGCGCTTCCTCCCTTCCCTGTCTAGGGTAAGGAGGACGGCTCACGTGTGGCGCGGACAGCAGATTGTTGAGTCTGTGGCGGAGGTGTTTCACGTGGTGGGGTTGGAGAGGAGCTAGGTTGGAGTGGATGTGGTATAGGGTCCACAACTCAAAATTGAAAAGGCCAGTTTTAATAGATAATCGCCGCACTCGCGGCATGTAGAGGAGGCGTGGTAGTGCGACCGGAGAGGCTCACGGGAGCTTCGTGATGCGGGCGGTCCTCGCTTAAGTGCACAGGTGAGGAGTCGTCCGCATCTGTAATTGTTGCCGGGAGCCGCTAATCGCCACACCTGATTCAAGTCCCCGTAATATATAATAGAAGCGTGAAGCGGATGGAAAGGAGAGCACGAGCACGAGCACGAGCACGAGCAGAGGTTAATGGGGAAGACAGAACAACAACAACAACAACAACAACAACAACATTTATTTATATAGCACATTTTCATACAAAAAGTAGCTCAAAGTGCTTTACATAATGAAGAAAAGAAGAATAAAAGACAAATAAGAAATTAAAATAAGACAACCTTAGTTAACATAAAAAGGAGTAAGGTCCGATGGCCAGGGTGGACAGAAAAAACAAAAAACAACTCCAGAAGGCTGGAGAAAAAAATAAAATCTGTAGGGGTTCCAGGCCACGAGACCGCCCAGTCCCCTTTGGGCATTCTACCTAACATAAATGAAATAGTCCTCTTTGTAGTTAGGGTTCTCACGGAGTCACTTGATGCTGATGGTTATACAGACTTCTGGCTTTTAATCCATCCATCATTGTTGGAACATAATGGTGCTTTGGGTAGAAGGGATGACAAAGGACAGCACAGGACTCCCACATCCCTAAACTTAACCAAATTGTAACTCGGTGTTATCACTGACGTGTAATATAAAGCGATAACCTCCTCAATGGAGTGGAACAGCACAGTTGGTTCTGAAAATGAAATCCTTAAAGTGTAGAGTTCTCTGCCAAATAATTTTAAGTCAATGAAAGCATTTGGGATTGCTTTCCTTACTTTGTTTGGAACATCTTTTTCTTGTGAGCAGTTGTTTTCCGTTTTGAATTAAATCAAATCTGACACCAGAAACAGACTCACAGATGACTTGAGTGCTGCATGTGTTGCTCTCAAACTTACAAAGTATGAGCCAAATTAGACAAATTATCCGCATGCATACAACAGCAAAAAATCACATTAATTGTTCAAAAGCATGCCAAGTGCAAACTTTTACCTTTCAGTAATAAAAAGTTGTTTGTATCATTGAAAGCTCTGTTATTGTGTTTTTCTTTTAAGACAAAAGATGTTAATTTATGAATTGTTTTTCTAAACTAAAACCTCAGTATTCAGGTTAAATTGCCGTGTTGGCACTTTGTGATGAATAAGTGGGTTTTGGGTTGCAGTTTGGGCACTCGGTCTCTTAAAGGTTCGCCATCACTGCCCTAGACCAGGGGTAGGCAACGTCGGTCCTGGTGAGCCGCAGTGGCTGCAGGTTTTCATTCCAACCCAATTGCTTAATTAGAAACCAATCATTGCCAATCTCAGACCTTATTTAATTTTATGGCTTGTTAGTCTGTGCAATGTAAGGCTCTTATATCGTAGATTTTTTTCTTTTCCAAGGATATCATCCAAATGATTTGAAGCCTAAAACAGATCATTTTCAGTCTGTCACATTTTTCTATTAAGTGTTTTATTAAATCAAACAGTGCATGATGAACACACACAGATGTAATTGGAAAAAAGCTAGCTGGAGAACTGCTGGCTGCTTTGTCTTTTACATCTTATTGCTAATAAGGAGCAATTAAAACACTGAATGCAGCAGTTTAAGATTGAAATAAGCAATTAAGGTTGGAGAACCTTAACAAGCGAGACCACTAAAATGAAGCATCAAAATGTCACTTAAGCAATATGAGCTTCATCAGCAATAATTGAGTTCTCGTTAAGGAACTGGGTTGGAAGAAAAACCTGCACATACTGCGGCACTCCAGGACCGACGTTGCCTACCCCTGCCCTAGACCAAAGCACATAATTCTGCTCCCCCCCCCAAAAAAAAGTTGATTTATTAAAAAAAACGTTTATTTTTGAAACATATAAGTGCTTAATAAATCTTTATAATGTTTGAACCACATTATATTTTTAATTCAAAACTACACTACTTATGAAACTGTATAACATTAACACCTACAAAAAAACTTTCCAGCAAATTTCTTCAAGTTGTCTAAATTACCTACTAGAATTTCTTCCTTTGCGCTTTTGTCCATGAAAAGGCTTCAGTTGTTTCATTGAAGTCGCCAGATGTTGTTACATCTGCTTCAATGCAAAGAAGTGCAAGGGCATTCAGCTTATTTTGCTGCATTGTAGATCTTAAATGATCCTCGATTCTTTTCAGAAAAGAAAAAGACCTTTCAGCTGCGGAATTTATCACTGACAAATATTCTTAATAAAATGTCAACGTTTGGATAAACTGTTTGTAGTCCTTTTTCTCGTAGCCACTTGCAAAGTGCTAAGGGGTTTTTAGTCCCAGTGTTGCAATCAGTTATGTGAGATTTCAGATGGATAAGTTCATCGCATAGAGCGGGTTTCAGATCATCTTTGAATTATCAAAAGCAGGTTTCTTCCCTCTTCTTCAAGTTGAGGAGAAGTCATTAATTCCATTAGTATTAATCCTTTTATTATTCCAATGATTAATAAAATAACAATGGGAGGCAGAGCTTTTATTTACAGGGCCCCTAAACTGTGGAATGGTCTGCCTGCTACTATAAGAGATGCCCCTTCAGTCTCAGCTTTCAAATCCCGGCTGAAGACTCACTACTTCAGTTTAGCACACCCTGACTAGAGCTGCTGATTAACTGTACAGACTGCATCTCTGTGGTTAGTCATTGGCACTAAAACATAAGTAACGTGACAGTTATAATTTGTTACTAACCCTCACCTGTTCTGTTTCTCTTCTCGGTACTCAAATGTGCCACTTGGTGCCCACCTGCCAAGTTGTTTTGTCTGCCTAAGGTAAAGTCATCCCAGATGGAGGATCGCAGGAATCGTGGGAAAGAGGGGTCCTTTCATCGGACTGGCTGGCCCAGTGCTGTTTCAGCTGCAGAATGGCTGAATGGGGGAGGCAGCTTGATGGATGAGGTCTCCAGGACTCTAAACAAATCCAAATCTTATTATGTGATATCATCTACTGTTAAATTCTGCTCCGTACTTCTATAATTTTTATTTTTATACTGTATTGAGAATTTGTTCTGTTCTGCGTATTGTATTGTATTGTATTGTATTGACCCCCTTCTTTTTGACACCCACTGCACATCCAGCCTACCTGGAAAGGGGTCTCTCTCTGAACTGCCTTTCCAAGGGTTTCTACCATTTTTTCCCTACAAGGTTTTTTTGGGAGTTTTTCCTTGTCTTCTTAGAGCGTCAAGGCTGGGGGGCTGTCAAGAGGCAGGGCCTGTTAAAGCCCATTGCGGCACTTCCTGTGTGATTTTGGGCTATACAAAAATATATTGTATTGTATTGTATTGTATTGTCATGGCAACATAAATGAACCACTCAATTTATTTAATGTATATGGATGGACATTTTAAAAACATCAGCATTTTATATGGCTTTTCCAAAATAATACTGAAAAATGTGTAAATATTTGGTTGTTATTTCTTCTGTGTATACACCCCCCTGACTGCTGCGCCCTAGGCCTTATTGGAAATCCAACCCTGGACTCATTCCTAGTGAACCTCATAATATTGTAGCAGGGTTGGAAGGAAGACACAGCAGGACCAAAGAAGTGATTTCAGGAGATGAGTCCGTCTGCAGACCTCTGCAGCTCCACTGGATAGCCAATTGGATTTCAGGTTTCTGTCACCTGGTTTACTTGACTGGCGTCAGATAACCCTCCCACATCCCTAATCTTAACCAAAGTGTAACTCTGTGTTATCACTGACGTGTAATATAAAGCGATAACCTCCTCAATGGAGTGGAACTCTGGAGGTCCGCAGCTGGACTCTATTGGGATCGCAGAAGAGTTTACTCTTAAGAGTGTAAGAAGAATACACAAATGTAAAACAACAACGACTTATTCATTGAGGGCGTTGGACTCCATCAAGGCCGTGTCTTGTCGTAGTTCCTATTTGTGGCTTTCATAGACAAGAAATTTAGGCAGGTGTGCAGTTGGGAGGGGGCTTGGGGTAAAATTGTTGCTTTATGCAGATGATGTTGTCTTCTTAACCTTATCTGACTGTGAACTTTGGCGTAATCTCATGTCAGTCAACTTACGCTATACTTCAACAGGCCACAGAGAAATAAACAAGAGGATTTGAAAAAAAAACTTTACTTCAATGAATTGGTCATAATGCATGGCACCTACTGCTACATTAACTCTTTCAGGGCTGATGTTGACTTTTGTCTAAAGGAGGAGTTGACGATGGTAATTGACTATAAACTGTGACAAAACCAACCGTTACGTTGGACTCTCATTGCTTAGAAGGAAAGTTAGCTTCATTGGTTTTGACCGAGATTCCCTGCGCTCACGTGAGTAGCAAGGTGCACACAACGGCAAAAATGGCACTGACATCTGGCGAGAGATCAAAGCAAATGCGAAAAGCAAAATACTCCGTGGATGACATCTTGCCTATTGTCTCTGAACTGGACTATGACTTGTCCGACTATCCGATTTTGATACAAGTGACTGAAAACGCATGTGAGGTTCCAGCTTCAGGTGACTGGTCCCCAGCTAGTTGTGGTACTGACAATGTTCACCAGGGGGGACTGCCACTTAACAATCAGAATGTAATGCACTGTGACCGTGACTGCCACTGCTGCTGCCCCAGCCACGCAAAGACAGCCTGGCAGCAAGCCTGCCGCTCATTCTTGGCAAACTGGCAGCCACAGCATGCAGCAACAGATGTTTTATGTTGATTTCTGTGTAAAACCATCGTTTATTTTGGAAAAAATATTCAGCCCTCAAAGAGTTAAAAAAGGTAATATTCAGGTAAATGTTCTGTTTTAATGGATGCAATAGTTTTGTTCAGAATCCTGGGTGTCATCATATACAGTATGCATTTTTGGGACCCTCCAGATCAATTTAGCAGAAGCCCTAATTATATTTCTGAATTAACAAAAAATGTTTTTGTATCTTTGGAATTTTTTTTCCATTCATTTATTGAATTTTCTTAATGTATTACAAGTATTATGATCATGAAAGCCAGGGCCTATCCTGGGAACAGTAGGCCAAAGGCAGGAAGAGGATGAAGAGCAGAGCACCAAAAGAAAGCAGAACGTGCAAATTCTACGCAGCTGGTGACCAAATCAAGTTTGAACCCAGAGCTCTGAGTCTAACCAATGTACCATAATGCCACTTCATTTGCCACTCCAATCAGACCCAGAGTGAGTAAATTTGGGTGTAGTCTGCAGTGGTTCCTGCCTTGTGCTCAGTCCTGCCAAGATGCACTCTTCTTCTCCCCAGCAACCTTGCATTAGATTAAAAATGCCAAGAAAATGGGTAGATGTGATATGAGTGTTAACAAAATACTGATGTTAATATCATTTACATGCTTAATTCCTCAGGCTGGGATGGTCATCTCAAGATGGCTCTCCTTTGGAGATGGCCGCCCTGGGCCGACCTTTCGAAGTGGGGATGCTCTATGACTGTCGCTCTGACTCGCTCATTCCAGGTGAGTTAAAATTCAACTTCTCTCTCAAAAAAACAAAACCTGCAATGGTATGTTGGGTCCAAGTTTGATCCAAATTATATATTTTTTTGGTTTCTTTAATTTTGTTGTTTTCACCAGGTGTCACTCTATGGGACTTTGAAAAACTCAAGAAAGATCTCAACATTCAACCCCAGAAGAGCACAAAACTCAAGATCATCACATCAGATTCCTTGGATGAGAAAACCTCCATCTTAAACATGACAACTTCACTTAAAGTGAGCTTCTGAGGTGACTTGATTGAGGTCGGTGGGTCTGGCAAGTACCTCAATGACACCAAACCATCCAAACGTCAGTCCAGGGTCACCCTGCACTACAGCACAACCACCAGAATGGAGCAGCTCAGCATCAGCCACTTGGGAAGGCAGAAAGTCGACTATCCAGAAGTGTTTAAGCAGAAATCAGCCACCCATGATGTCAGGGCCGTGTTGTATGGAGCTCCGGCCTTTTTTGTTTTTGATGAAAGCAGCTATAAAGAGGAAGAGAACAAAGATATTACAGGAAAATTAGAAATATTAATTAAAAAATGTATTTATGTAGATTGAAAAGGAGATTTAAAAATGACAGATGTTGACAAGAAAATTTCTGACCATCTTAACTGCATGTTCTATGGTGATTTTGATATATATATATACATACTAGCAAAATACGCGCTTCACATCAGAGAAGTAGTGTGTTAAAAAAGTTATGAAAAAGAAAAGGAAACATTTTAAAAATAATGTAACATGATTGTCAATGTAATTGTCGTAGGCTTGTTTTAGTATTGAGAGTGAATTTGATGATTGTAAAGAGTTTCATTTATGATTGTAAATGTCGTGTATGAGAAATGCACATTTTTAGGATGTAAGGATCTCGTTGTAAATGACGTTTGCAGTTCTTCCCTCAGGCTGTAAAATGACCGAGCTGTCTGCTGAGCTTACTTTTGAGCATGCAACGTATACAGTTGGCCATGTGAGAAGCCATCTTGTGTCAAGTCAATGCCGACCCTTTTTAAGTCTGGCCCTGTGACTTATTTATTGTCATAGTGAAGGAGACCCTTACTGGAAATTGGAGGCATTTGAATTGGAGTGGGAGGTCAGAGGGTATGAGAGGGTCTCCCCTGAGCCAGTTCCAGTGAAGACAGTTGCCTCAATGAGCTTCTTGTACAGGGATTTGATCTGAAACCTGCTGCCATTGCAAAGTTTTGGTGGTTGTAAGTTTTGTAGAAACATAATTGGTGTGCCGACCTTCAATATATATATTGTCACAAACACGTGCACATGAGAGGCAGCTAAAGGGCTTGAATAACGGCAATCTCCCTTTTTTTTCTCCCTTTTCTGCAAACCATTCATGGGAGATTCCACCTGGCCCTCTTGACGTCACATCCGGGTCCGAGCCAATGGAGGAAGACCCTTGTGAGCCTGATCCCTTTGACCTCACTTCCTGTCTTCCCCTTTAAAAGCCTCCACCTCCACTAGATAACGTGGTCATCTATTCCAGCACACGGATGGAACACCTACCTCAGGTAAAAGTGGTAACGCGAACACTTGGTGAGGCCAGACTTTGGATTAATCCCAAGAAACGTTTCTTAGGATTGAGCAAAGCCAAGTATTTAGGCTACCTGGTGGGTCGGGGTACCGTGAAGCCACAGTGCTCCAAAGTAGATGCCATTTTGAAATGGCCCCGTCCTCGAACCAAGCGGCAGGTCCAAGCCTATCTCGGGTTAGCGGGGTACTACCGCCGGTTTGTGCCCCACTTCTCGGATAGAGCAGCGTCCTTGACTGATTTGACAAAGTAGAGGGTCCCAAACATTGTGGTATGGACTGAAAAGACAGGCGCTGCATTTAGTGACTTGAAGCAGGCCCTTACGTCTGCACCTATTTTGAAAGTACCTAACTTTTATTTACCTTTCATCCTCCAGACGGATGCTTCGGACATAGGCCTGGGGGCAATGCTGAGCCAAAGCATCAATGGTGTGGAACACCCCATCATGTTCCTGAGCCGGAAATTGTTGGAGCGGGAGACCAGATATGCGGCGGTGAAGAGAGAGGCTTAGGCGATTAAATGGGCAATTACTCAGCTGAGGTACTACCTGTTGGGCCATATAAGTTTTTGCTCATTCATCGTCGGGGCTCTCTTCATGCCAATGCCGATGCTCTTTCTTGGGTTCACGACCTCTCGGTTAGGGATGCCCAACCCAACGGGTCTGGGCTGAGGGGGGGCCCTTGTCACACACGTGCACATGGGAGGCAGCTAAAGGGCTTGAGTAAGGGCAATTCCAAATCAGACCAGGATGTGGTAGAGTGCACTGACTCTTTTTCTCCCTTTTCTGCAGACCATCCACGGGAGATTCCACCTGGCCCTTTTGACGTCACTTCCGGGTCCGAGCCTATGGAAGAAGACCTTGCTGGCTCCGGCCCCTGTGATGTCATGTCTGGGCTCGAGCCTGTGGTTGAGGACCCTTATGAGCGCGACCCCTTTGACCTCACTTCCTGTCTTCCCCTTTAAAAGCCTCCACCTTTTCCCTACTCCCTCAGTTTTGTTTTGGACTCGGTTTTGTGCACAGCAGTGCCATCATTTATGTCAAATTGCAGCCAGGAAACCAAATATATGGGTGGCTGCCCCAAACCTTGCTATGGCTCTTTGTGGAGTTTATGATAGTGGCATTGCCAGAAGGTTTGCTGTGTCTCCCAGCACAGTCTCAAGGGCATGGAGGAGATTCCAGGAGACAGACAGTTACTCTAAGAGAGCTGGACAGGGCCCCTCGTAGAAGGTCCTTAACCCATCAGCAGGACCCACCAGTATCTGCTCCTTTGGCCAAGGAGGAACAGGATGAGAACTGCCAGAGCCTACAAAATGACCTCCAGCAGGCAGGCAGGCCACTGGTGTGAATGTCTCTGACCAAGCAATCAGAAACAGACTTCATGAGCTGCACCCAGTGGCCTGTTAGATGGTGACACCTAGAGAGGCAATTTCCTTAAACCTGCCTGCTCATCTCTCCTCTTCTGATCGACTGATCCTTTAAGCCTTTTCAGGATAACCATGATGAAGATCTTTCCAGAACCAGACCTGAGTGGAATGGAATTTGTAGCCCAAAATAAATATTACATACAGTATAAATTATAGCAATAAATAATAAACCATAGGTAATATTACACAGAGCACTTGGGGATGGAGAGATTCAAAGTTCTGCCTCAGGACCATTTAGCCCTGACACGTAGACCTCAACCTGGCCACAGTTTAGTTGAAGGATCTTTATGGCATTCCATGTCCCTCACACACACCCCAAAGATGTTCCTGTTACAGTAATTTGAATTTGTCTCCTTGTATTTGAGTTTTTGGATTTGTTTAGAAGTGGATTACTTATGGGATGGTGTCCTGGCTGACTCTTGTATCAAATCTAATTTTACCGTCTTATGGTCTGGCCATGCAAATAAATTTCTACTGTGCTGTGTTATTAGGATTTAAAAACGGTCACATACAATAAAAATATCAAAAGATCAGGAAGGATTTTCTTTTATTATGAGCAAATAGCTAATTTAAATTCAAATAGTTTCCTGGGAATCACGTGTCTAAAAGAAGACGCGCAAGCTACACCTGTTGTCAGACCGCCAGCAGACCTTTTATGAAGCCGGAAGTGCATCAGCTGTGCAGAGCCTGAAACACCTTGAAGTGCTGGGAGTAACAATGGGGGCATATCCGTGCAAGTAAGAGAAACGTATTTGATTTCTTTAATATCTAGGGTTTCTGTTTATGTTACAAAGATGACGATCGAATTAAATACAACAATATTACTTATGATTTGATGATGCACTGTTTGTTATTTTAAGGACATTATTATGAAGCAAATATATTCTAGGCTGAATGAAATTTCTTATTGAAGTTAAAAGTGTTACCTTTATTGAAGTAAACCTGAATAAGTACTATTTCATATGCTGTTGACATGCGAGTCGGTGTCTTGCTCCCCAAAGATGAGGCTGAATCTCAGTAACTTAGCAAAACCTGTTTTATTTCACTTGAAACAGGAACAGCAAGGTTATTAATTGTAGCTCGTTCTACCATTCTACTACACACAGACGCAGCAAACAGGCAGGGTCAGGGCCAGGGCAGTGGCCAAGTTATAATGTTCCCTGCGCTTTGCACGTGGCAGCGGTCAGCTTGTAGTTTTTTCTGTGGTGCTGTGATGGACAAGCAACCCTCAACAGGTTCGGGCGTCACGCGTTTACTTGATTTTTTTTTTTTTTACATGTACACGGTGTTTTATTTTCATTCCACTTTATCAATTTGGACTATATTGTTAAGTCCATTACATAAAATCCAAATGAAAATCTGTTTTAATTCCAGATTACAATGTGAAAAAACAGGAGCATTAATCCTTTCTCAAAGCACTGTAATAACAGATTTATTTTTCCATCTTGTAGATAATGGTCTGACATTAGTTTATTTAAATTTACATTCTTGCATTTTCTCAAAACAAACTTTTTGCATGTACTCCATAATCAATATGGAAAAGTGTCTCATGTTAAACCACAAAAAAAACAAAAAATCAACAGAAAGATTGAACATTACCATAAAGTGAAAAAATCTAATACATTGACTGTAATGGCGTGATGAAGAAGAAGATGAAGATAAAATTCAGGTAAAGAGCAAACACTTATTAGAAAAGTAAGTCAAAAAGAACAAATGTCAAACTGATTTTCTGCAGTGTGAATTTCTCTGCTTGCTACTGTAATTGATGTTGATCGTTTATCCATTTTGTAAGAGGTTCGTGCCTGTGGCAACTTAAAACCTGTTTAACTTGGATGACTTTAGAAACAACAAACGAGGCACAGCTTTGAAGAACCTTGTTTGTTCAGCGGCTCTTGCAATGTCGAGGGTATTGTGTGGTGATAAGTTTGCTCTACACCTTGAAAAAGACCCTCTTTTGTGATATGGCTTTGCCAACACATTAATGAGCTGGCAAAAGACATTGAAGATCAATTAAATGAGACAGTCTTGACCTTTGAAAATTATGCACCACAGCAGAATGAATCAGTTGAAAGAAGACAGTTGGCTGAGCTACTTGAGTTTGTGCAATATGGCCTTGATAAACTCATGGTCGATAAAAGAAATAACAAACTGCACATTAGTTCCTTCAACTTACAGAGATTTGCAGGAGAAGAAAATGTAACAATGGCTGCTATAACTGTCCAATTTGAGACACATTCCTAAAATTAGTTAGTGTATCATTTGTCCTCAGTGGCAAAATTCTGTACTCATCCTACTTAAAACCCCACTCATTGTGTTCTTTATCAATTGTTCTAATCAAACAATTCAATCATTTTAACACTAGAATTACCAGAGCCTACGAAAAAACTTGTAGATCCGTCCCACCTTAAATCGCTTCACACCTCTCTATCAGTGACTTTTGTCCTGTAAATGTGTCGATAAGCAGCAAGCAGCCTACTATCACATCCCCCCACCGCCGCACAGTTTTCTCAGCTCAAGTCTGTTTACCTGCGTGTCAGTTGCTTAGAGTTGTATAGAGTGAGAAGTCAAGCAAAATGACACCTTTTATAAATACTATATGGTTATTTGGAACACTTCCATTTCATTTGTGTTCCGTGTCTACAACAATCTATATAAACACATCGTTAAAAGAGAAATGTTTTTCATGTTTTAGTAATAATTGACAAAATGTAGACATGACGTGTTTAATGTGTGAAGCCTTAAGTCCAAATATCAAATAAACACTTTCACAAAAGGTGCAATATAACAGAACAATTGCGCTTCTATTCAAGAATATAACTGCAGAAAAAGAACTTGCGTTATGGTGCGACATTCACACGCCATTGATACAATTGCTTTGGTGGCGCAACGGTAACAACTGTTGATTGGTAATCCAAACTTCACGGGTTCGACTCCGTTTTGAGACATGAGCTGCTCTTATTCTTACTATCTTAGAATAAAAACATACATTCCATTTGAGTCTGCAGCAGCCTGTGTAAATTTATGATACTTGTAAAGGTTAGCTTTGGTTTACTTTTTATTCAGTTTTATTCTCTCAGTCGTGTTCACGATCCCCCCACCCTTCATCTGACACTGCTGTTTTCACATAAAGACACACTATAACAGAGGTGAACTCAGATGATGACGACGGTTCTACATCAGAGAAAGAATGCACGTCGCACTTTTGCCGTCGCTGTACTTTGCATATGTACACGGGAAGCTCTGCGGTCTACTTGTGACTTTACGCTGTAGGAAAATAAGTAAATAAATCACATGAAATGCATGTGTTCCAAATAACCATATAGTATCTATAAAAGGTGTCATTTTGCTTGACTTCTCACTCTATACAACTCTAAGCAACTGACATGCAGGTAAACAGACTTGAGCTGAGAAAACTGTGCGGCAGTGGGGGATGTGATAGCAGGCTGCTTGCTGCTTGCTGCTTATCGACACATTTACGGGACAAAAGTTGCTGATAGAGAGGTGATTTAAGGTGGGACGGATCTATGAGTTCTTTCGTAGGCTTTGATCATTCTAGTGTTAAACGTCTTAGTGTTTGTTTAATTACAAAAAAAACTTTTTTAAGGACTCATAGGGTTGCTGTTCCTCTTCCATAATAACCAGAAGGGAAAAACACAATAACATACTATTGTAAAATTCATGTTTATTAGCACATTGATCTCTTAACATTTAAAACTGAATGATGAGTCCCATCTTAGTGAGGACATCTGGCATCCCCTGGAAAGCATATGGGAAGGAGGTCTTATTTTGGGAGTGTGTTATAGACCACCCAATGCAGGCATAACTTCAATGCACATCTCTTTAATAATATTAAAAAGGCAAGTTTACAGGGGGATATTATAGTCATGGGGGACATCAACTACCTGAATATTAACCAAGATTACATTTTCAAATGGTGGACTACAAGAGCAGGAGATTTTAGACGTAATCAGGAACTATTTTTTAACACAATACATTAAAGCACAAACGCAGGGTGACATCTGTCTGGATTTAGTATTTTATAATAATCAGGACAGAATTGAGGGTGTAGAGGTGATTGAATCACTAGGGTCATGTGACCATAATATCATACAATTCTCAGTGCTTTGGAAGATTGTGGATGCAAAGACTAAAACTGTTAAGCTTGACTTTGGCAGGGCAAATTTTGAGCAGATGCAGCAAATTCTAAAAAGGATGGACTGGGATAAGCTGTTAAATTTGGAGTCAGTCGAGGAGCAGTGGCACGGGTTTAAAAATGTTTTACATGTAATGCAAGACAGATACATACCTAAATTTGGAATAATTGGGAAATCTAAAAATGTTCACAATGGTTTAATAAAGAGGTGTAAAAAAAAAAACTGCAATGGAAACAAACAAATGAATAAGGCATATAAGAGTAGTAACTCCAATGTGAATTGTAGGTTGTATGAGAATATAAGGGCAACCATTAACAAAGAAGTTAGAGAAGATAAAAGACAGAGAGGAATATAGCAGATGAGGCAAAATACAACCAAAAGAGATTCTTTCAGTATTTTAGTGCATAAAGAACAGCTAAGGAGGAAGTTAAGCGCATCAGGAGTAGTATAAACTGGCACCAATATCGATCAAAAACTTGACAGGTGTAAGTCCTCAAAAATCAATGATTGATATAAATTTATCTTCACATGTATTGATGTGCTCTCAAAATATGTTTGGGCTGTGCCATTAAAGACCAAAACAGGAAAGATTTTAGTTTGAGTTGAGCTCTTAAGAAACTACAGGCAGACCAAACCAAAGAATTTCATAACACATTGGTGCAAAAACTTCGAAAACAGAACAATATTTTACATTTTGTCACAAACAGTGAATTAAAAGTAAGTATAGTAGAACAAATCAATAGGACGTTAAAGTCCTGTGAGAACAAAAAAAAATAAAAAAAACTGCAAACAAGATGCGGTCCCAGCAGGCAGCCTGCAATAACCCGATTTTGGTGCCACATGCTTTATATATTTGTATTTCACTAAATTATGCAAACCATTTGGTTTGACATTCGTCTACTGGATGATCACCTTCTACAATGAAGACAGACGTCTTTTCTGCAGAAATATGTTTTGTTGTTGCAGAATCCATGTTTTGCTTCTTTTTGGCATAAAGAAAGGAAATAGGAGAGTGTCACCATGGAGAGTTGCTGTTGCACACCTTAGCAGCGTCAGACTGAGACCCAGGGGATAGAGAACAGAAAAGGCAGAGAGACAGCGGCGAGGTGAAGGAGACAGAGGAGAAGTTTTCTTGCAGTTTTATGTTTATTTTTTAGTTCTCATAGTTTTAATCAATTCTTGGTTTGCTTTTAAATGTCTTTCCTATGTATATACAAATAAGATTGTGTGGATATTTTGCTGCACTTTCTCTTCCTTTGTTTATGATTTAACAATTTCATAATGCATAACACACACACAGTGGTGCAGTGGTAACGCTGCTGCCTCACAATAAGGAGATCCAGGTTTGCTTCCCGGGTCCTGCCTGCATGGAGTTTTCATGTTCTCCCCATCTCTGTGTCGGTTTCCTCCGGGTGCTCCGGTTTCCTCCCACAGTCCAAAAACATGCAGGTTAGGTGGATTGGTGATTCTAAATGGGTTAGCGCACCCTGTGCTGGCTGGGATTTGCTCCAGCAGACCCCTGTGTTAGGATATAGTGGGTTGGAGAATGACTGACTGACTGACTGATAGCACACACAGTGCAACTTTGAAAATGAACACTATATCATAATTGCTGTGTTTGGAATTTGTTTCAATAAAGTTGTTGTTTTAAGGCACCTTGTCATCTTTTGTTTTTCTCTTTTATGAATCATTTTATAACTGGAATGCACTAGGTAGGTGGGTGAGGTAAAGGGATGCACAGGGTGCCTCATTGAATCTATTAATAAAGGGCTTGGGTAGGTGGGTATGGGTGGACTTACTCAAGTGGGGAAAGGATGCAGGTGTGTGGCCTTGAATCTTTCAATAAAGATGTTGTTTTTAAGGTACCTTGGTATCTGCTCCTTTCTGAATCATTTTATTACCGGGATGGTTTGAGTAGGTTTGTGAGGTAAAGGGATTCACACATAGAAGTGTTTGTGAGCTGGGAGTGTAGAAGATTCTCTTTAAAGTCTTCTTGTACATCCTCTCTCTGGGTCTGTCATTCCTGCTCTCTGTACTGTCCATGAATGCATGCTCTGTACTCACTTAGGAGACAGGATGTCTATATACCAAAAAGTATTTGCATATATAAAATATTTCCACCTTTTGGAATTTGGCGTCCTATTGAATTGTTCTACTATATTTGCTTTTTCTTCACTGTTCATGACAAAATGTAAAATATTATTCTGTTATGGTAGTTTTTGCACCAATGCATCGGTCTGTCTGTAGTTTCTTAGGAAATCTACTCTGTCTAAAAATCAAACTAAAATCCTGAGAAACCTCTTTCCCTGTTTTGGCCCTTAATGGTACAGCCCAAGCATATTTTGAGAACACAATGATACAGGTGAGGATAAATTTATATCTATCATTGTATTTTGAGTAATAAGATATCTCTACCAAATCTGCTTGCCACTGCTCATCGACCGTTGAAACAACTGTTCTGTTTTTTTCGCTTGACATTTTCTCCACAACCTGATACATTTCTCAAGAGGCTGTTAATGCCCCCAAAACTGCCAGTCGCCTTGGAAGTGTAGTAGATTCTCTTTAAAGTCTTCTTTGATATTCTCTCCCTTTACTGTCACTCATACTCTCTGTACTGGCTGTGCATGTAGGTGCTGTACTCACCTAGGACTAGGAAGCCCTACTCTGCCCCACAGCTGACTTACCTTGTTTTCTTACAGGCCCAAGGTCATCCTCGGCTTCCATAGTTGCCTTCCCCTTTTTGGACCATGACTAAGATGGCCACTTCTCTCAGACTATGGCCCAGATGGCCGATAAGTTCCATTCGGACAACATCTGAAATGCCCAATGCCTATCAACCCACACAGAGCAGGTACAGACTAGAGGGTGGAACTTCAGCTAAGTAGGCTACATCATGGGGGTACAGAAAATTTAAGGTTGGCGAGCCTTACACCAGTAAAATTTTTGATCAAACTGGTGCCATTACACACTACTATCAGGAATAGTAAAGGAGAATTAAAAAGTACAAACATTAAAAGAGCAGTAACAATGTAAATGCTTTAAACTTACATTTTTCTGAGTTCTTTAAATGTAAGTGGATAACCTCCCAGCGGTAACAAGGACTACTAAGGTGTTAATGAGGGAATTGGAAATTGTACAGAGAGAAGTGCTGCTCAGATTAAATGTCTATATACCAAGAGAGCCTGCTGACGGGCTGCATTACCATCTGGTATGGGAGCTGCTCTGCCAGCAGCCGGAAATCATTACAGAGAGTGGTGAAGGCAGCAGAGCACATCACAGGCAAGAGTCTCCCTGCCATTGAAGACATTTACCTCCATCGGTGCTTGCATAAGACAAGCAGCATCATAAAGGACCACAGCCATCCAGCACACCAGCTGTTCTCCTTGTTACCGTCTGGCAGACGATACAGGAGTCTGGCTGTTTGGACTACAACACTTAAGAAAAGTTTTTACCACCAGGCCATTCGACTCCTCAGCAGCAACACCTGAAAACTTACATACACTTACATTACACGTACATTGCACTACTCACACACAAACTGTACCTGCACACACTCTGAATACTGACTGGAACCTGCATCTGCACTTTATGGAATATGCATCTGTACTTATAAAACATTATCTGTGCAATACTTGTCATTTGTATTTGCTGCTCATTCAACTCATATTGCTCTATAACTTCTTTTAAAACGTACATATTTTATTTTATACGGCTTGTCTATTTTTAACTTGTAATTTTTAATTTTTTTTTTTATTATTTTTTAGCTTTATTGGATCTAGGCTGAGTGACTTGTTTTTCTTGTCATACACAATTCATTCTATGTTGACCCTAGGTTAACCTACAGGTGCTGGTCATAAAATTAGAATATCATGACAAAGTTGATTTCTTTCAGTAATTCGATTCAAAAAGTGAAACTTGTATATTAGATTCATTCATTACACACAGACTGATGTATTTCAAATGTTTATTTCTTTTAATGTTGATGATTATAACTGACAACTAATGAAAATCCCAAATTCAGTATCTCGGAAAATTAGAATATCATTTAAGACCAATGCAAAAAAAGGATTTTTAGAAATGTTGGCCAACTGAAAGGTATGAACATGAAAAGTATGAGCATGTACAGCACTCAGTATTTAGTTGGGGCTCCTTTGGCCTGGATTACTGCAGCAATGTGGCGTGGCATGGAGTCGATCAGTCTGTGGCACTGCTCAGGTGTTATGAGAGCCCATGTTGCTCTGATAGTGGCCTTCAGCTCTTCTGAATTGTTGGGTCTGGTGTATTGCATCTTCCTCTTCACAATACCCCATAGATTTTCTATGGGGTTAAGGTCAGGTGAGTTTGCTGGCCAATCAAGAACAGGGATACCATGGTCCTTAAACCAGGTACTGGTAGCTTTGGCACTGTGTGCAGGTGCCAGGTCCTGTTGGAAAATTAAATCTGCATCTCCATAAAGTTCGTCAGCAGCAGAAAGCATGAAGTGCTCTAAAACTTCCTGGTAGACGGCTGCATTGACCTTGGACCTCAGAAAACACAATGGACCAACACCAGCAGATGATATGGCACCCCAAACCATCACTGACTGTGGAAACTTTACACTGGACCTCACGCAACGTGGATTCTGTGCCTCTCCTCTCTTCCTCCAGACTCTGGGACCTTGAATTCCAAAGGAAATGCAAAATTTACTTTCATCAGAGAACATAACTTTGGACCACTCAGCAGCAGTCCAAAGGCGAGACGCTTCTGACGCTGTCTCTTGACACAAGAGTGGCTTGACACAAGGAATGCGACAGCTGACACCCATGTCTTGCATACGTCTGTGTGTGGTGGTTCTTGAAGCACTGACTCCAGCTGCAGTCCACTCTTTGTGAATCTCCCCCACATTTTTCAATGGGTTTTGTTTCACAATCCTCTCCAGGGTGCGGTTATCCCTATTGCTTGTCCACTTTTTTCTACCACATCTTGTCCTTCCCTTCGCCTCTCTATTAATGTGCTTGGACACAGAGCTCTGTGAACAGCCAGCCTCTTTAGCAATGACCTATTGTGTCTTGTCCTCCTTGTGCAAGGTGTCAATGGTCGTCTTTTGGACAACTGTCAAGTCAGCAGTCTTCCCCATGATTGTGTAGCCTAAAGAACTCGACTGAGAGACCATTTAAAGGCTTTTGAGTTAATTAGCTGATTAGAGTGTGGCACCAGGTGTCTTCAATATTGAACCTTTTCACAATATTCTAATATTACGAGATACTGAATTTGGGACTTTCATTAGTTGTCAGTTATAATCATCAACATTAAAAGAAATAAACATTTGAAATACATCAGTCTGTGTGTAATGAATGAATCTAATATACAAGTTTCACTTTTTGAATGGAATTACTGAAATAAATCAACTTTATCATGATATTCTAATTTTTGACCAGCACCTGTATATATGACAAATAAACCTAAACCTAAACCTAAACCTAAATAGGCTAAAATGAAGAAAATCTCCAGGGCCAGAAAATATTTATCTTCAAGTTCTTAGGGAGGTTAGCGAAAACAGATACAAACCATTGATGTATATTTTTAGGAAGTTATTGTGCACTGGGGATCAAAATGGCAAATATTATCCTGTCATTATTTCTAACTTAGACAAGGAAATGTAATATTAGTGTTATATCATTAATAAGAACAGCAAAGGTTTGATGTTTAACTAACCACCTCCCCACTTAGGACCGAGTCAGGATAGTGAATTTTATGACAGGGACAGGGGAAGTGCATAAAACCAGTTTGGCAAGAGATTCTTTGCAGGACTCTCTCAATCAACCCTCGCAGGAAGGCCAAACTACCTAGCTAGCAAGTATCAGCACAAGAAATGGTTTTGGAGGCAGGTGTGAATGGTATTGCGTGGCCCCATTGGTCTGAAGTGTGGCTGTTTAGGAATGGTTTGAATCAGAGGCCATTTTGTAGCACAATGTCTTAAAGATGTGAAGATTTGGACAAAGAATGTATAAATTTGGTTGCTTTACCCCTCCCTATCTCTCTTTCACACCATCATGATGAAGGAGCATCTCACACACCATGAACTGAAAAGAAGACCACACTGAGAAGCACAGCCTAGCAGCCATATTGAGACAGGCACTTCGGCCCATCCTGAAGAAAGCTAGAAATGATAACTAGAGACATCAGAAGTAACTATCAAGTTTGTGTGCCACCTGAAACTACACATCAGCATTTATCAGGTTGTATGGTTGCCAATATTCACTTGTACATTGCTTATTGTTATTATTTTATTATTATTATCAATAATACATTATTTAGAGTTGTAACTTAACTCCTCTTTGTCTTCTACTCTATATAATTCCCTGAGGTTATAGATGTAGAAGGGAAGGTGGGGAGAAGTTATAAAGTATAAAACCTTATAAACAATGGTAGGTCTATGGGATTTAAGGCATTCAACAAAGGCCTCACAATAAAGAATACAAAAGGGGAAAGTAGAGTAATATAGAATTCTATCAAGACAAAACAGCAAGTAAGCAAAACGTGCAAATTAATGGAAGGAATTAATAAGGATAAGTTGAGCAGCACATGGCAAGAGAAGGAGTTTTACTGATCAGTCAGCATGGGTTCAGAAGTATTGCATACTTTTTGCCATTGATTTTGTGTTGTGTAGCACCAGGAAAGAGAAAGTGGAGAGAAAATTAGAAGATTGGAAAGGGCTGTGTAAGACAAAGGGTTGAAGATAACTAGGAAGAACACAGGCTATCTGAGGTTTAATGATGACCAGGATTCAGAAGTCAGCCTGCTGGGAGAGTCATTGAAAAGAGAGAATACATTTAAATATAGAGATCAGTGGTAGCCCAAGGTGAAGAAGTTAGACATGGCATAAATGAGAATGTTTAGATGGATGGGCACATATACAAAACAATAACATAATAAGAAATGAGGGAATCAGAGATTCAACAAAAGTGGGAGAGATGTCTAAGAAAGCACAGGGAAAGAGGTTGAAGTGGTGTGGACATGGAATGAATGTATGAGTAAAAGAGTGATGGGAATGGAAGTACAGGGGAAGAGGAAGTGAGGGAGGCCAAAGTGGAGGATTATTGATAAAGGAGAAGAAGATCTGAAGGAAAAGGGTCTTAAGGGGAGGAGGTGCAGAACTGGCTGATCAGGCACATTAATTCCACATAGAAGGGGGAAACGATGAAGAGGAAGAAGCACATTTCACCATGAAACACCATCAGAGTATTAGAAGAGGACAAAACATTTCCAAATGACTACATTAGAAAATAATAATTATATTTAAAACAATTTGAAATGTAGCGTATATAATTTTTTCAAGTTTTAATATACAGGGTGAGCCAAAAACAAATACCACATTTCAAATGTTTATTCTACAAAAACACTAAAAGATAAAATAAATTTAATTATGACACAATTAAGGGTATACAAAATAGAGTTTTTTCACTCTGTTTTAAAAATGATGAATTCAAGGTGGTGACCATTATTGCTGATGCACTCGTCGAGACGATTTCTGAACGCTCACATGACTCGTTCGGCCATTTCAAGGGGAGTAGCGGTGATTTCGTAGTGAGTCTTGGCCTTGAGGGTCTTCAAGGTTTTGAGGTCGGTGTGTGTATACCTATGACTTGAGAGAGCCCCACAAGAAGGAATCGCATGAAGCGAGATCAGGCGAACGTGAAGATCACCCGACATCGCCACGCTGGGAGGTCAGCTTCCCTGGAAACATCTCCAGCAAAACTTTCTTTAAAATATTGTTTCATTTCACTGAAATTGGATGTGACAGAGCAATTGTGATTTGGATCCAACATCCTCAAATGTTTAAAGAATGCTTAAAATTTCTAACTGAAGCACATTTTATTTATTTCTTAATTTATTTGCAGATCAGTCGTATTTAGTATTTTACAGTTGAAATTAGTTTAGACCACTTTGACGAGATATGATTTCACTTTGGTACTGAAGATTCTCTTTTTGCTGTCAAATAAAACCAAAATTATATCCACTTAGATTGGGATTTAATGGTATATAAAAAATAAAATGTGAAACCTTCAAGGAGTGAAGACTTTTTACAGGCATTGTATGTTTAGCGGGGTCTCCTGATCAGATTGGCAGAAGTCCTAATCATCCATAGGTCAGAATTAACAAAATGTTTGCAAGTCCTGCACAAAATTAGGAGCTTCTTTAACGATTTATGTTTTGAAAGTACTGGTATTCCATCCAGCCATTTATTGGATCTGCTTTATATAATATTAGGGTTATAAAAGCCAAGATCATTTGTGGCAACAGTAAGCCAAAGGCAGGATGAAGATGAAGATCAGAGTCCCTAAAGAAAAAAATGACAGGGATTTGAGGAGAAAATGCCCACTCTGCATAATGCAGAGGCCCGGACCACCTATAATACCAGTTCATTGGTAACTCCAATCTGACCAGAATGAGTGAATTTGGTGGCACTCTGTGATGGACTGGCACCCCCACTAGCACTGATTCCTGCCTTTCAGCTCATCCTGCTAAGATGAACTCTTTTTCCTTCCCTGCAGTCCAGTATTTGACTAAAAAAGAATAAAAAATGGAGAGAATTCATATTTATAATAAACTGTTGTATTTACATCATTTATGTGCTTACTTTCACAGGAAAAGATTGTCATCTCAAGATGGCTCACCTATGGAGATGGCCGCCCTGGGCCGACCTTTCCAGGTGGGGATGCTCTATGACTGTCGCACTGATTCACTCATTCCAGGTAAGAGCAAATTCAATTTTTCATGTTTGCTCTCTCAAACAGACCACCTGCTATGATATTTTGGGATCCACATTTGAACAAATTACAATTTTTTTGTTTGTTTAATTTTGTTTTAATCACCAGATGTCACTCTATGGGACTTGGAAAACCTCAAGAAAGACCTCAACATTAAACCTCAGAAGAACACGCAGGTCAACATCATCACTTTGGACTCCTTGGATGAGAAAACTTCCATCTTAAATATGACAGACCCCCTTAAAGCGAGCTTCTTGTGTGGCTTGATTGAGGTTGATGGAGCTGCCAAGTACCTCAATGACACCAAATCATCCAAACGACAGTCCAGGGTCACCCTGCACTACAGCACGACCACCAGAATGGAGCAGCTCAGCAAAAGCCACTTGGGGAATCAGAACGTCGTCTATCCAGAAGTGTTTGAGCAGAAATCGGCCACCCATGTTGTCACAGGCGTGTTGTATGGAGCTCAGGCTTTTTTTGTATTTGAGCAATGGAACTCTAAAGTGGAAGAGATCCGAGATAATAAAGAAAAATTAGAAACATTAATTAAAAAATATTTTTCTGAAGATGGAAAAAGAGACCTAAAAATGACAGATGCTGACAAGGAAACTGCTGACCATCTTAACTTCACATTCTATGGTGATTTTCTCCTTGATCACAATCCTACAAGCTTTCAGGATGCCATGCAGATTTACAACAATTTGCCAAAGCATATTGACAAAGTTAACAAGCTAGCTGTGCCCGTCCAGGTCTGGCTGTACCCGCTGAAACATCTCAACGCACAGGCTGCTCAGCTGGTACAAAAGATCAGTGTGACACTCATGTTCAAATCACAGGAAGTCCTGGAGGAATTAGACGAGCACATCATGAGGTGTAATGACATCATGAAGGACAGTGTTGTCAATAACTTTCCTATAATTAGGAAAAATGCAGATGAATGCAAATCAATGCTTAATCAATATAAATATATTTTCCGAAAAGAACTTGCAAGTGTCTTGACAAATTTCAGGGGAGGTAATGCAAGTGAAGAAGAACTGGCCAACATTCTGAAGAAGAAAGAAGAGTCACCATTTAAGAAGTGTGTCATAACAGGATGGCTGGATAAAAGTGAAAAGGAAATCACTATGCTCAGAAGTTTCTTTAATCGAATTAAAGAAATGAAACTTGATATGGTTATAAATGACCTGGATACATTAATTTACAATACTAGTATTAAAAATATTGTCTGCTTGACTTTCACTTCACTCCATGTGTGTCAGCCATACATGTCAGAAATAAAACGCTATCTTCAAGCCCCTTCTAGGAAGTCCTCATATCATCTGTCAGAGCCAAGTGAAGAGTTAATCATCGAGAATTTCAGACAGCATTACCAGCGTTTCATTGAGTTTGCTGAAATTAACCAAAGTAGCAAGACAACAACATTTTTTGTCCACTCCATCCCTGATGTTGAATATCTTGGGGCAACAATCTATTTGTATAAATGTGGGCGTCTCATCAACCACAACTTTCAGCTTCCATCGAAACCTGAGACTCTTGTGGTTGACTCCCAAACAGAAGACAGTGTAACCCTAATGTTTAGACCACTAAAGTGTGACTTAGAAGGGTACAGAGTGGAGTATAAGCGACTAGAAGATGAAGAGTGGAAGACTATCAGCACAACTGATAAAAGTGTAAAATTTACCATCACAAAGTTACGTCCAGCATCAACATATCAACTCAGACACAGAGCCGTTTGTGAAGTCGGTGTGAGTCAGGCCAGTGATACAATTGAAGTGAGGACACTGCCCCTTAAAAAGCCTACGGGAAGACATGCTATAAAAGACAAATGTAAGGAGATAAATGGTGGAAAATTAAGACTTTATCTTTTGCCTTTGAAATCACAGTTCATAAATACTGTGAAGAAGATAGAAACATGTTCCTTTGGAAACAGAACATCAATTATGGTCCTTGGAGCAACAGGTTCTGGCAAATCCACCCTGATCGATGCAATGGTCAACTACATCTTAGGTGTCCAGTGGGAGGATGACTTCAGGTTCAAGTTAATCCATGAAGAAACATCTAGGAGTCAAGCTGAAAGCCAAACGTCTGCTGTCACTGCCTATGAAATGAACTACCAAGATTGTTTCAAGGTTCCATACTCCTTCACTATAATTGACACACCAGGTTTTGGAGACACCAGAGGAATTGATCAGGACAAACAAATCACTGAGCAGATACGAGAATATTTTTCATCTCCACAGGGGGTTCAGCATATTAACGCAGTGTGCTTTGTAGTTCAGGCTTCCCAAGCTCGACTGACACACACACAGAAATACATCTTTGAGTCCATTTTGTCCATTTTTGGTAAAGACATAATCAATAACATCCTGGTTTTGATCACATTTGCAGATGGACAGCGTCCACCAGTTCTGGATGCCATCACGGAGTCTAACATACCGTTCCCCAAAGATGAGAAAGGGAGCCCTTTATTTTTCAAATTTAATAATTCAGCCCTTTTTGTTAATCATGACGAGACTAATAGCAGCGATGATCTGATGGTTGACAAAATGTTTTGGGACATGGGTGCAAAGAGCATGGAGAGGTTTTTTAAGGCTTTAGAGAAGATGGATGCTAAAAGTTTAGCACTGACTAAAGAGGTGCTTGAAGAGCGCAGGCGCTTGGAGACGGTAGTGGAAGGATTGCAGCCTCAAATCAGTAATGCACTGAGTAAACGTGAAGAAATTAGACAAACCCGTGACATTTTAAATAAGCATATTACTGACATAGAGAGCAACAAGGATTATGAGTATGAAGTGGAGGAAACAGAGACAATAAGAGAGAGCATTGCAGGCACCGGCAAGTTCATCACTAACTGTCAGAAATGCAGCTTCACCTGTCATTATCCGTGTTCTTTACCAAATGATGTGGACAAGATCAAATGTTCTGCTATGAAGGACGGGGTCTGCACTATTTGTCCCGGTAAGTGTGAGTGGAATATTCACTCCAACCAACAGTACAGATTCATCTTTGAAACTAAAAGGGTCAAAAAGACGCATGATGAGCGTAAGAAAATATACGAACAAGCACAAGGGGAACTGATGACAACTGAGCAACAGTATAAGCGGCTTCAGCATGAACTGGAGACTTTGATAAACTTGAATAAGAAACGCTTTAAGGAAGTCGAAGATTGTATAAAACGAATTAATGAAATCGCCCTCAGACCAAACCCGCTCTCCTCTCCAGAGTACATTGAGCTTCTCATTCAGACTGAAGAACAAGAGGCAAAGCCGGGACGGATGGAGCGAGTGAAGTCACTGCGGGAAATGAAGGAAAAGGCAATATTAATAGCAAAACTCAATGAGGAACTCTCACCAAGTAACCAAGATCAAGATGAAAGGAAGAAAGACTCTGGAAACAATTCTGGTTGGTTTAGCACATGTCAGGGAGCAGAAGGTAAAGCAAGTGTCAAAAAGAAAAGTCAAAAGAGAAAATCGTCAGAGACAACGTGTCCACAGAATATCAAAGTTACAAAGCAGAACTTATGAAAAATTAAAGTGAATAATGAATGAGTGTATTTTGGATCTTTGTGTCTGCACAACTGACAACATCTGTTAGAGAATATGATTTTATTATGGAATAATCAAGAATGTTAAAGTGCATTGTATTTATATTTCTTTTTATTCTAACTACTTTGTTAAAAGCATTTTTGGAAGATAAGCACAGCATTGGAGTGTAACTTTGATGATTTTTATTTTACTGTAACTTCTGATCTCTATAAAACTAACTTGTCTAACCACCATAGGAGGAAATGTTAGTAGAGACAGCAGATCACAAATTAAACTAGCAAAATTGAAAGTTGTCACCACAATAGGACAGTCTAGCAGGATGAAAGTGAAGGACAAAGTGGGTATTGCCCTTTCGCCTAGGTATTTAGTGGCACAAAGACCTTTTAGGACAGCAGATTTAAATTCAGAAATTCAGTTGTAGTTGCCAACCTGCATTCCTAAGTGAATGACTGAACGGCACCTCGTACCAACACTTTGGTCAGCTCTGTTCTACATCTGATAACAAAAAGGTGGAAATCAGAGCTGAGTGGGCACCTCGTAGAAACTCCTTCACACAAAAAGGCACCCAAAATGACATCCATGTTAAGCTAAAGTGTGACTGGATATGATGGACAAAATAATAATAATAATAAAGAGAGACTGGAGATGCATACCAGCAAATCATTTTCCTTCAAAGCTAGCTACATGAATCTCTTCTGTCTCTTTTGGGGGAGCTAAAGACTCAAAATACACTCTTTACTGGAGACCTGAAAGCTGATGAGCTGCCATTATTAGGGGAGCTGAAAGCTGATCATCCACACTTTTAGGGATGAGAAACCATCAATTCTCTGTCGAGCAAAAAAGTTCAAAAACTTTCTTTGTACTGGAAGCTACTATCCATAGAGCCTTGGAGCTGGATGAGTTGAATGAGCTCCAAGATCAGCTCTTCCAAGCCAAGCTCTGGGCAAGAGACTGAGGTCAGTCTGAGAAGACTGCTTAGCAGTCATAACTTTAAGAAGGAACTTCAGTGCCTACACTCTTCTGCCAGAAAGTACCTAACAACAAGCTGAGAAAGGCAGCATCACACCACACCACGAACAAAGGACCATCTAGTTTTCGTACTTCACAAGATGAGATTAGATGGAGTTGGTCTTGTGGACAGCTGAGACACCTGCTTTCATTTCATCTTCTCAGGGTGCTGCATGGTGCCTTAATCAGGTGGAGGTGGTGGTGGCACTGGTTGTCTCCAAAGAAGAACCAGAGTAAACAACAGAGAAAATTGGAGGTTAGTGGAGACTGTTAATCCCTGAAGAATATGATAATTCTGTGCCCATATAATCTATTAGGAATACAACTAATATGTAGCTACGAAAAACCAATATTAAAATAGTGAGCTTTTAGCACTTTTTAAAAAAATTTTCCACAGAATTGGCCTGGTGAATTTCTATAGGTAAAGTTTTCCAGATTTTAGCTGCATAACAGCAGAAAGCCACCTTAACACCTCTTTCAAGATTAACTCTTGGAATTATAAGCAGACCACCATGTGAAAGAATTCATCGTAGTAATCTTGCTAATGTGTGATTTAAAGTTTAGGTCAGAGGCGATGTTAACCCCTAAAGTCTTTACTTACAGCTTAATTTTAAAACAAAGGGATCAAGTTTATTTCCAGTATCCTCACTATATCCATGTTTGCCAATCATTAAGATTTCAGTGTTTTCCTTATTTAGTGTAAGAAAGTTACTACTCATGCAATCAGGAATACTGCTAAGACATTGGATGAGAGAGTGTGGAGTATCAGGATCATCAGGTGCTATCGATAAAGCAAGCTGTGTGTCGTCTCTATAGATGTGGTAGCTCACCTTGTGCTTTGAGATAATTTGACCTAACGGAAGCATGGAGATTGAGAAAAGCAACTGATCCAGTATAGATCCTTGTAGTACACCATATACAATATGTACAGTGCATCCGGAAAGTATTCACAGCGCATCACTTTTTCCACATTTTGTTATGTTACAGCCTTATTCCAAAATGGATTAAATTCATTTTTTTCCTCAGAATTCTACACACAACACCCCATAATGACAACGTGGAAAAAGTTTACTTGAGGTTTTTGCAAATTTATTAAAAATAAAAAAACTGAGAAATCCCATGTCCATAAGTATTCACAGCCTTTGCTCAATACTTTGTCGATGCACCTTTGGCAGCAATTACAGCCTCAAGTCTTGTTGAATATGATGCCACAATCTTGGCACACCTATCCTTGGCCAGTTTCGCCCATTCCTCTTTGCAGCACCTCTCAAGCTCCATCAGGTTGGATGGGAAGCGTCGGTGCACGGCCATTTTAAGATCTCTCCAGAGATGTTCAATCGGATTCAAGTCTGGGCTCTGGCTGGGCTACTCAAGGACATTCACAAAGTTGTCCTGAAGCCACTCCTTTGATATCTTGGCTGTGTGCTTAGGGTCGTTGTCCTGCTGAAAGATGAACCGTCGCCCCAGTCTGAGGTCAAGAGTGCTCTGGAGCAGGTTTTCATCCAGGATGTCTCTGTACATTGCTGCAGTCATCTTTCCCTTTATCCTGACTAGTCTCCCAGTCCCTGCCGCTGAAAAACATCTCCACAGCATGATGCTGCCACCACCATGCTTCACTGTAGGGATGGTATTGGCCTGGTGATGAGCGGTGCCTGGTTTCCTCCAAACGTGACGCCTGGTATTCACACCAAAGAGTTCAATCTTTGTCTCATCAGATCAGAGAATTTTCTTTCTCATGGTCTGAGAGTCCTTCAGGTGCCTTTTGGCAAACTCCAGGTGGGCTGCCATGTGCCTTTTACTAAGGAGTGGATTCCGTCTGGCCACTCTACCATACAGGCCTGATTGGTGGATTGCTGCAGAGATGGTTGTCCTTCTGGAAGGTTCTCCTCTCTCCACATAGGATGTCTGGAGCTCTGACAGAGTGACCATCGGGTTCTTGGTCACCTCCCTGACTAAGGCCCTTCTTCCCTGATCGCTCAGTTTAGATGACCGGCCAGCTCTAGGAAGAGTCCTGGTGGTTTCGAACTTCTTCCACTTTCAGATGATGGAGGCCACTGTGCTCATTAGGACCTTCAAAGCAGCAGAAATTTTTCTGTAACCTTCCCCAGATTTGTGCCTTGAGACAATCCTGTCTCGGAGGTCTACAGACAATTCCTTTGACTTCATGCTTGGTTTGTGCTCTGACATGAACGGTCAACTGTGGGACCTTCTATAGACAGGTGTGTGCCTTTCCAAATCATGTCCAGTCAACTGAATTTACCACAGGTGGACTCCAATGAAGCTGCAGAAACATCTCAAGGATGATCAGGGGAAACAGGATGCACCTGAGCTCAATTTTGAGCTTTATGGCAAAGGCTGTGAATACTTATGTACATGTGCTTTCTCAATTTTTTTTGTTTTTAATAAATTTGCAAAAATCTCAAGTAAACTTTTTTCACGTTGTCATTATGGGGTGTTGTGTGTAGAATTCTGAGGAAAAAAATGAATTTAATCCATTTTGGAATAAGGCTGTGACATAACAAAATGTGGAAAAAGTGATGCGCTGTGAATACTTTCCAGATGCACTGTATCTCTGAAGTACAATCACCACAACTAACATTGAATTTTCTACCTGCTAAGTAAGACTGAAACCAATCTATGACACTGCCATTTATGACGTTGACTAAAGTGATTTATTAGAATACTGCGATCAGTGGAGTCAAATGCTGCGCTCAAGTCTAAGAGAACCAGAATAGAAATACGGCCTCTGACCACATTAATTCACAAATCTTTTACTATTTTAACCAGTGCAGTTTTTGTACTGTGATTTATCTCGAGTATCTCGCTGTGGTATCTGTAATGCATCAAAAACTCATTAGATTGTCTTGTGTTCTTTAAACTGAGTAGAATATAAGGACTTATTGTACTCTCTAAACAACTGCGTTATAATTTTATGGTGAGTGATTTTATCTCCGTCTCTTCTGGTGATTACCATTATTGTATTGAGAACCTCCTGCTTGTGGATTTGTTGAGCTAAGATTTTATTAGCTTTCTCTCCGTGTTCATAGTAATGATGTCACGATTTAAAGATAAGTTGTTCTGTTTCTTTTGTTGTCAAGAGGCTGACTTCTGATTTCAAAGTGTGTAAAGTGTCTCATTCGGAGACCTGCTGTATTCTTGATCTCCTTCTGGTAATTTCACAGATTGACTCTGACGCCTTTTGGTCTCCCATTTATTTTTGTGGGAAAGATATGAGATAATCTGTCCTCTTAAAAACGCCTTCAGAGTTTCCCAGAGTATTCCTGCAGAGACTAAAATCATCTTGTTTAACAAATATGTTTGGTGGGACACAGCCTGTTGTGCATCTCTTGTGAAATTCAAAACAGTGTTAGGAAGACTAAGCAGGGCATACCATCCTGCCCTTATAAGATCCTATGCATGCCCAGCCTTTTAGCCACTGGAAAGGGGGTTTGAGAGCAACACAGAAGATTAACCTAAGTAACCATCCTAAGAAGAATGATTTGGAATTGATGAAAACAAAATGTGTCTTTGCCCATCTGCAACCAACAAGTACAAACTGCCAATTTTGCTGAAACCTTCAATGCTTATATAGGCCATACTTGACGGTCAAAAGTGATTAAAGGTTGAAGATCCAGTATAATGACTATATGATCTGGTGGACATTAAGGCCAAGTTCCATGAAATCGACAGAGTTAAGTTAATTCATTCAGTTATGTAGGGTCTAAAGTACATAGAGCGACTAGACTGATTCCAGGGCTACAGGGGAAGCGTTATGAGGAAAGATTAAAAGAGTTGAGCCTTTACAGTTTAAGCAAAATAAGATTAAGAAGAGACCTGACTGTGAGACCTGAAGTGTTCAAAATTATATAGGGAATTAGTCCAGTGGATCCAGACTGTGACTTTAAAATTAATTCATGAAGAACACGGGGACTCAGTTGGAAACTTGTTAAGGGCCTGATTATTAAAATACTGAAGGTGTCACAATGAAGGCAGTCTTTATAAGTGCCAGGTCCCTGCTGACGGTTTCCTCCCACAGTCCAAAGACATGCAGGTTAGGTGGATTGGCGATTCTAAATTGGCCCTAGTGTGTGCTTGGTGTGTGGGTGTGTTTGTGTGTGTCCTGCGGTGGGTTGGCACCCTGCCCAGGATTGTTTCCTGCCTTGTGCCCTGTGTTGGCTGGGCTTGGCTCCAGCAGACCCCCGTGACCCTGTGTTCGGATTCAGCGGGTTGGAAAATGGATGGATGGATGGATGGGTTTGTTTATTTATTTCTATCATAAGACACGTGACAATAAACGTAATACACAGATGTCAACGTTTTTCCTTCTTTTCTTTTGTTTTTACCAATCTTTTCAGGAATTTCCTTTGGCTGTCTCACAATGTGCTTGTTGAATATTCGTGTTGGTGATTTGAGTCTGATAGTCAGAGTGAAAATAACGCGCAGTTAGGTTAATTACTGAGGACATCTAGTGGACAAGAGGTGCAAGTGACTTCATTGTTTCGGCCAGTGCTGCTAGCAACTCAATGGAGCGGAGGCAGAAGCGCTACCGGCTTTGAATAAGGCGCCACAGTCATTTGAGTTCGGGAGCTTAGTAAACTGTTTTAAAATTTGGAATGATTTTAATTATTTATTAACTTCTTCAATGAAACAGATACCACACTTTTCTACACCTTTCTTGATCAGCCTGGTTCGTATGTCAGAGCACTATTTTTGGATTTTTCTTCAGCGTTCAATACCATACAGCCTCATATACTGATTGGGAAATTAAACAGTATGAATGTAAACCCATTTATCACACTATTCGATTCAGAACTTTCTTTTAAATCGTTCACAGACAGTTAAAGTATACAGGACACTTTTTCAATAGCCATTCATTCAAACACAGGAAGTCCGCAGGGTTGTGTCTTATCACCATTACAGTTTACTGTGTACACAAGTGACCTGAGCCAGAACAATGACCACTGCTCCATTATTAAGTATGCGGATGACACCATGATCATAGGACGCATATCTGGGAAGGATGAAAGCCACCATCTAAATCAAGTGGACTGGATGGTAAACTGGTGCAATAACAACTCTCTCACTCTGAATGTGAAAAAGACCAAAGAAATGATATTTGATTTTAAGAGACAGAAATCTGTATGTTCACCCATTGTACTTCTTGGGGAAGAGGTAGAAATAGTGACTGAATATAAATACTTAGGAACTTACCCACTGTATAACAATCTTAACTGGAATACAAATACAAAAAAAATATTCTCTAAATGTAACCAGCGCTTATTTCTCCTCCATAAACTCAAACTGTTTAAAGTAGACAAGGACCTCATGTCGTCCTTTTATCGCCGTCTGTGATCACTTTCCGTTTCATTGCCTGGTTTAATAGTCTGACAAACCAAAACTCAAAAATACTCCAGCAGATTACGAAGTATGCGGCTAAAGTTATTGGGGCTGATGTAGATGATTTGACTAGTGTGTGTGTGTGTGTGTGTGTGTCAGAGGGTAGGCAATGTTAAAGAAACTGGAAATCATCTCAACTGATGACAGACATCCATTACATGGCGAACTAAACTTCAGTAAATCAGGAAGGAGAGTCGCTTTGAAAACCAACACAAATCACTCCAGAATCAATCCTTTCTTCCTAGTGCCATATGACTCTTCAATAAGAAATATCAGAGATAATGATTAAAGTTTTGATATATATCCTGTACCCCTTTATTTTTTGGTGTAAATATGTATTATCTAACTGCCTTACCTTAACCTTTCTTGTCTCTATTTGTCTGTTTTATTTAATTCTGTCTGTTATTAGATGTAACTGAGAAGGCAAATTTCATATTTTCTTGTGTAAACATGACTAAATAAAGAAACCTTAAACCTTATATCTAAATAAATAAATAAATATAAATTGTAAAATAAAATGCAAATGCATATACAGTATTAGTACAGTAAAATCCATGTTTGCTAATAGCATTTTACAATATCATGTGACCAAAAACTAAGCCCAAATATATTTGTGGTGACTCAAAGGACCATCATAGACAGAGGAGTCCAACACAAGTGATGTCCTGCTGATGATTTATGGGAAAAATGTGTATATATATCCATCCATCCATCCATTTTCCAACCCACTGAATCTGAACAGGGGGTCAAGGGGGTCTACTGAAGCCAATCCCAGACAACACAGGGCACAAGGCAGGAACCAATTCTGGGCAGGGTGCCAACCCACCGCAGATGTGTATATATATATATATATATATATATATATATATATATATATATATATATATATATGTAAATGTATACTGTATATGGAAGAGATGGTCTGTGATACGGTTTGCATATTTGCAGCTGGAGATCCACAAAGGGAGAAAAAAGAATCATGTACCAAAAGTAGTTTTTATTCCTGAGGTTTGAACCCCTGCCAGGGGTCTTCATCAGAGGATAATGCTTAGACTTACAAGAATCAAAGACAAAATATAGAAAAGCTCAGGAATAAAAACTATTTTTAGTACGAGATCTTTTTTTCTCCCTTTGTGGACATGCAGCTGCAAATATGCAAACCATATCACAACCTTTGGGCAAGAAGCCCTCCAATGTATTAGACGATGGGAAACTTTGGCAATCCGTGAAGCACCTATATATTGCCTTTGATTCTTGTAAGTCTAAGCATTATCCTCTAATGAAGACCCCTGATAGGGGTTGAAAGCTGAGGAATAAAAACTACGTTTGGTACGTGATTCTTTTTTCTCCCTTTGTGGATCTCCAGCTGCAAATATATCCATCCATCCATTTTCCAACCCGCTGAATCCGAACACAGGGTCACGGGGGTCTGCTGGAGCCAATCCCAGAAAACACAGGGCAGGAACCAATCCCAGGCAGGGTGCCAACCCACCGCAGGACACACACAAACACACCAAGCACACACTAGGGCCAAATTAGAATCACCAATCCACCTAACCTGCATGTCTTTGGACTGTGGGAGGAAACCCACGCAGACACAGGGAGAACATGCAAACTCCACGCAGGGAGGACCCGGGAAGCGAACCCAGGTCCCCAGGTCTCCCAACTGCAAGGCAGCAGTGCTACCCACTGCGCCACCGTGCAACCCTTTGCAAATATATATATATATTTATATATATAGTTATATATATATATATATATATATATATATATATATATATATATATATATATATATATATATATATATGAAAATAAGCCAGATTGATTTGCTGACAAAAGGGCTTCAACAGAGTACTGAATTAAGGGTCTGCATACTGCCTTAAGCAGAGGTCTCAGCTTTTGGTTTTTAATAAACCTGCATACCCTACTAAAGACTTACTTTCGCTTTTTCATTAGGGGTTATTGAGTGTAGATTAATGGGCAAAGGTGGCATATTTATCCATTTAAAATGAAGTCTACATAACAAAACAAGTGTGCAGAAAGTGAAGGGGACTGAAAACTTCTTTAAAAAATGTTTCATTTAAGAAATGTGAACAACAGTTAGTCACAGGCCTGTCATCACTAACACATATCAGACTTTCCTGTTAATAAAGCCTTTGAACCACCACAAGATTATCTGGGCTCCATTTTTAACTACATGATATTTTAAAGTGTTGTTAATAAAGAAGATGCAAGTCTTTGGGAGGACACCAGAGCACCGGGAGGGAAACCACACAGATATGAGGAGAACATGCAAGCAACACACACAAACCCTGCTCTCCGTACTTTGAGGCAGCAGTGATACCACTGCGCCACCCAGAATGAACATACAAACATAATACAGATGATATGAACTTTTACATTTTCATAAAGATTTGGTCAGTTGTTTCATACATGTAAAACAGGCAATCTTATTATGAAAGTACTTAGACTGATTTCCTTGAAACACTAACATTTACAAATAATAATAATAATAATAATAATAATAATATTCTTACATTTGCATTTTCTATTAATTCTGCCCTTCTGTTTTATCAACAACGATTTTGTCATATTTGCTTTACATTTAGTAACGTCTCAAATTTGTATTTAGAGAAAATAATGTTGACATTATAAGTCTTATTCCTGTTTGTCCTCAGCAGGTGCAAGCCAAGAACAATCAATCCCTGAACAGGGTGAGAGCTCATCACGGTGTGAACACACACACACATGCGCGCACACCCACACACACCAGGGGCCTTTTTAACATTGTCAGTCCATTAAAGCTGCGTGTCTTTGGACTGTGCAAAAACAGGAGCACAGAGCAATTTTAACAATATAAAATGAAGTATAAAAATGATATTTTATTACACTGAATGTTTTCACTAATGCTATTAAAATACTGTTAAACCCTAAAGTTCCAAAATAATTAAGATTTTCATTTACATTTCCTCTGGGACTTTTTTTTGGAAAGAAAAGTTTCATCTTCAGATTAGACATAGCTATTAAGTATTTTGCATGGTTTTAAACTATTTCACATTTTCATTTATGGATATCGGTTACACTGTCCGTTTCATTTTAATAATAAGAAAAAAAACACAAAGTGAATCTGTGAGAAAATGCGATGACAGTTATGGGTTATACTATTGTGTCTCCACCATTTTGCTAACAACAGACTTTACGATTCGTAAGTACTAATGAGTTGTAAATTACAAAATGTTAAACTCCACTAAAAAGTCTTCAGTAAGCCCCCGTCTACATAAATCTGCAAGCGGCAGTTACCTGGATGACGTCACGTGCTTCTTTGAAAACTCCCCCGTTAAATGTTCCTTATCTGGCACCATTTGTAGCTAAATCGCCGTGCCCTCTGATTTGCATTTTCTTAATGTGTTTTCCACATCTTTCTATTGGTCGGCATGAGTGCTTTTTAAAGGTTTAAAAGGGCTGCTTTTTTGCCACTGTACTCTTCCTTCTTCTCACAAATTTTACATTGGGCAGTCGTATTCTTTTCTATCTTTCAAAAGTAGCAAAGTACAACACTATGCCTTCGGTCTGCCATTGCTGCACAGTCTGTGCTTCTGCAAGAAGCGTGGCTTTATGGCGGTTTTGCGTCACTGTACGTCTGCTCATTTCAGTACGTGTGAGCGGAGAGTGTGTTAGTACATTCTACGAGTGTCTTTTCAGGAACCTTACAACCATATCTTACACAGAAAAATAGTATTTGATATTTTTAATGGTACTCGATACCAAATGAGTACAGCTTAAGTAATTAAACTATCGATTACTGTGGTATCGATCTATCCATTCTACAGATTCCTGTTGCAGCTCCTCATTCAGGCTTTGTTACTTCAATTGTGACTTTACTGTATGTCATTCAGATAAGCTCTTATTTTAAATGAATTGCTCAGATTGTGGCTGAATGACTTGATATAATATGGAATCTGGGAAATGTCACAGTCAAAACAATTACTAATAAGAAGACCTGTACGATCACTGATTTATTTTTATTTTTCTAAGTGACATATGTTGATTACTAATGTCTAAGGCAGATTTATTTTCAATAATCAATGTGGGGGAAACTGTAAAAGTGTTCCACACACAAACAGTAGGAAGTTTTGTTTCACAATCAGAACCACAGACGCATGGAATAAATGACCAAGTGAAATGGTGGACAGTAAGGACCCTGATTACTTGACTCAATGGTATCGCAGTTTTCTCCCAGTAAACACACCAGGAGTGTTCTTGATCCTGCCCTTACATTACATTTTTTTGTTCTCTTTCTCCATTTAACAAAAAATTCCACAGTGAACCCTAGTTATATTGTGTATTATATGTAAAGAGTTTCACTGTAAAATGTATTAAACTTCATATTTGAGTGATTGGAGACACTGGACTCATACTGAATTTGTATTATAGAAAAACAACATAGACTACTATCCTACATGCTTATATGTGTCTTTTCGTTTCTGATCGCTTTACGGCACTTCCCTCTTAGGACGAGTCGTTATAAAATGTTTCAGCCAATCAGCGCCTTTCATACATACTGCAGGACAGCATGAGCCTTCATTGTTAGCAACGCGGCCACTTCATTTCATTTAGTTATATTGAGTTGTTAGATTATTTACTGTGAAGTGCTGTTTGAGTTACCATTTAGTGCAACATGTGGCTTAATTTGTTCTTAAAATGATATGGAAATGCACACATATGCCTCGTAAATTATTTATTGAAATACATACTTATAGTGTATCTTTTAGGAAGTCGTATTTTTACTTGTTTCCATTATTATCTACATATATAATTCACTAAGTCCATGGCAAGCAAGACGCATGCAAGACAGAGCCCCACCCACCAAATGAAATAGGACGACAACTCACAGAGCCTCGCCCACCAACTCAGACGTGACAACTCACAAAACACGGTGTCCGACAACTCACAGAGCCACGCCCATCAACTCGGACGCGACAACTCACAAAACACGGTGTCCGACAACTCACAGAGCCACGCCCATCAACTCGGACGCGACAACTCACAAAACACAGTGTCATTCGCGTCCGTCTCTGCTACAGTCCACATGCACCTCTGAGCCACGTTGACTTTTCGGTTACGACGCACGACCACGTCCACCATCGCAAACTGTTTTACACGTTAATACAGTGATTCGCATCCGCGACAAACATGCTTCTTCTTAGATGGTCCTGCAGGAACACAATACTCCTTATTCCCCGGCCCGCGTCCACCCTCACTCTCCAGGCAACAAACACCGCAAAAGTCGCTTTCGTCTCCATGGCACACGCACGACAGAGCCCCATCCACCAACAATTTGCACGAGGGCGAAAGCATTTGCCAAGAATGTTTTCATTAATCAAGAACGAAAGTTAGAGGTTCAAAGACAATCACATACCATCGTAATTCCAACCATAAACGATGCTGACTGGTGATCCGGCGGTGTTATTCCCATGACCCACCGGGCAGCTGGCATGTTTGTCGCAGATGTGAATTGCTGTATGCAGCGTGTAAAACAGTTTGTTTGTCAACCAGGGCATGCAAGAAGCAGCACGCAAGACAGACCGTGTGATACGCACGACGGGCCACGCACGCCAACTCACAGAGCCCCGCCCACCAACAATTCACTAAGCAGCCGACCATGGCACATGCACATCAGAGCCCCGCCCACCAACAATTTGCACGAGAGTGAAAGCATTTGCCAAGAATCTTTTCATTAATCAAGAACGCAAGTCGGAGGTTTGAAGACAATCACATACCATCGTAGTTCTGACCATAAACGATGCCGACTGGCGATCCAGAGGCATTATTCCCATGATCTGCCGGGCAACCAAAGTCTTTGGGTTCCGGGGGGAGTATGGTTAAAAAGCTGAAACTTAAAGGAATTGACGGGAGGGCACCACCAGGTGTGGACCCTTTGGCTTAATTAGACTCAACACGGGAAACCTCACCTGGCCCGGACAAAAAGAACAATGAAAAGTCAAAGTGGCTCAGAGGTGCATGTGGACTACAGTGATCCCTCGCTATATCGCGCTTCGCCTTTCGCAGCTTCACTCTATCGCGGATTTTATATGTAAGCATATTTAAATATATTTCGCGGATTTTTTGCTGGTTCGCGGATTTCTGCGGACAATGGGTCTTTTAATTTCTGGTACATGCTTCCTCAGTTGGTTTGCCCAGTTGATTTCATACAAGGGACGCTATTGGCAGATGGCTGAGAAGCTACCCAACTTACTTTTCTCTCTCTCTCTCTTGCGCTGACTTTCTCTGATCCTGACGTAGGGGGATTGAGCAGGGGGGCTGTTCGCACACCTAGACGATACAGACGCTCGTCTACAAATGCTGAAAGATTATCTTCACGTTGGCTACCCTCTGTGCAGCTGCTTCGTGAAGCGACATGCTGCACGGTGCTTCGCATACTTAAAAGCTCGAAGGGCACGTATTGATTTTTGATTGTTTGTTTTTCTCTCTCTCTCTCTCTCTCTCTCTGCTCCTGATGGAGGGGGTGTGAGCTGCCGCCTTCAACAGCTTTGTGCCGCGGTGCTTCGCATACTTAAAAAGCCAAACAGCCCTATTGATTTGTTTGCTCCTTTGAAGAGGAAGATGTGTTTGCATTCTTTTAATTGTGAGACAGAACTGTCATCTCTGTCTTGTCATGGAGCACAGTTTAAACTTTTGAAAAAGAGACAAATGTTTGTTTGCAGTGTTTGAATAACGTTCCTGTCTCTCTACAACCTCCTGTGTTTCTGCGCAAATCTGTGACCCAAGCATGACAATATAAAAATAACCATATAAACATATGGTTTCTACTTCGCGGATTTTCTTATTTCGCGGGTGGCTCTGGAACGCAACCCCCGCGATGGAGGAGGGATTACTGTACTAAAAACGTTTAATGAGGAGTGCATATACTGTTGTGATGACAACATTGGCTTTGTAAACACTCCGTGAAGCGTTTTAGGCTCTCTGAAATGATCAGTATAGGTTAGAATAAATTCTGTATTATTACAATGCATGCTGGTTCATGCCAAATATATATATATTTTGTAAACCTAGAGCAAATTGTGAATGTGTTATGTTTTAATTGGTTAAACATTTCAAAGTAGAGGAAAGTAAATGTTGGAAGTATTAGAAATGTGAATATTGTACATGACAACACCATATTAAAGAAATAAGAGCCGTGCATACCGATTAAAGAAAGGAAGAGCAATGGTTTATATATATATTGTCACAAACTCGACCCAGAGTCATATATAGGCTTGGGGCAGCCACCCATGTAATTGTTTTCCTGGCTGCAAAAGTTGCTTTCAAATGAAATAGTGCGCTGATGTACATGCAACTGAGTCCAAGACGAACTGAGGGAATAGGGAAAAGGTGCAGGCTTTTAAAGGGGAAGACAGGAAGTGAGGTCATAGGGATCGGGTTCATGTTCTTCAGCTATTGGTTTGAGCCCGGATGTGACATCACAGGGGCCGGAGCCTGCAAGGTTTCCTTCCATAGGCTCAGACCCGGAAGTGACGTGAAGAGAGCCAGGTGGAATCTCCTGTGAATGGTCTACAGGAAAGGGAGAGAAAGAGTCAGTGCACTCTGCCACATCCCAGTATGCCTTGGAACTGCCCTTACTCAAGCCCTTTAGCTGCCTCCCATGCGCACGTATGTGACTATATATATATATATATATATATATATATATATATATATATATATATATATATATATATATATATATATATATATATATATATATATATATATAATTTTTGATTTGCAATCACTCTATTCAAATACCATTTCCTTATTCTTCCATCCAAGGTTCACTATTCACACTGTAACCCTCATATTCTGAGTCTGCGTCCAAAAATCTTGTAAAATCACACGCGCAGCATTGAAAGGGTTCAATTGCCCGACTGTCCAGAAAAGATGAAAAGCGCGCCGCAGGCTGCTGTGTCATTTTTCTGTACAACCGATCCTTGAACCCTAGTGCAAGAAAACACAAACATCCCTTACTAACTCAGCCCACCAACAAGTCAGTACATAAAGTAACAGGGAAATTTATAATACAGAACTTGATACCTATTAGGTTTAATTATTTAAATGTGAGAGGTATGAACTTACCTAAGCAGTTACTAAACTTTTTTTTTTTTTGTGGACCAGTAAATGCATATGTGATATTGCTGTGGACCAAACCAGTAAAAACAAAAAATGAAAACTTAACTATGATTGTTACGTCCGCTCAGCCTTACAACTGTGTTGTGTCTGTTTTTCTCATGCATTTGTAAAATGTGAGGTACTGTGTTAAGTTGCATGAATACTGACCGCGTTGCTGTCTTCATTTTGGTAACATAACACCGGTGACGAGGATGAAGTTTTTATTCTCCCCACCTTCCAGTGCCGTGCCGTGAGGTTCATAGTTGGTGAGGCACTGACTCCTTCAGAGTCAGATTTGAAAATATATGATCCCAAAAGAGTATTCACTATTTAATTGACAACATGAAAACTGGTTATGCTTCATATCTCTGTAGCATTCTTTACACACGATAAGGTTCATATTTGGCTAAGAAAGAACGTTACATTTATAGCGGCGAGAGACAGAGGAGAGAGCGCACTTGCTCTGCACCCTCCTTTTGCTCTAAATTTGCCATTGCAATTCCACAATGCATATTAATCAATAAAAATGAAAGTATAGAATGATTTACAAAAAAAAAAATGGATTTCAATTTTGACGTTAATTGAAATGTATAGTTAATTCTGATGCTTTAATTCATTTTAATACAGACTGTTCAACAAAATGATAACAAGAAAAATAAAAGAATATTTTATTTATGATGGTCAAATTTTGTTTTTTAAATATGGGATTTTTTTTTCTTAGTCTGATCCCATTTTTTTATAAAATTTAAAAAAGTTTTTGGTCTTACCTTTATTTGTAAATGAAGTCCATGCGCCTATCCTTCTTCAGGATAACTTCTGTCACTTTTTTGTAAAAGTCATCCTTATTTTCCTTTAGTTTTAAAAATCTTAATCTTTCATTTTGGCAGTCAGTCATATCAAAAAATAAAAATAAACGGACCACTGCAGTGTACTTGACTTTCTGATATATCGCTAACTTATTGGCGCCGAGAGCCTCTGCGCAGAAGAACAGCAGCAACAACGAGCACCTGTTGGGATCACATGCGGTGCGGCACGGTACTGTCTGCCTGGTCTTGTGCCTTTCAACTGCGGTTTTATGTCAGCAAGACTAAATATGTCACACATGTTCATTAAAGATATTAGCTAGACTGTGGAAAGTCAGGGTTTATAATAAACGTGTCTACAAACATTATATTGGCAACATACAGAAAGACAGAGACAGGTACGTGCCGACTGCAGGCATCAACCCCGTGTGTGAGGGAGAGCACAGTCCGAGGCTCTGCTTCTCTTGTCGCTACCGCACCTCACGTTTCTTCCCTGAATTTGAAAAGGAATTGCGCCAAATCAGCAAATTTTGACTATAAAAATGATCAAAATCATTGAATTCATACACTGTAAAAAATAATGTAAAAGTACTTAAAAAAATAAGGTAACAAATTACAAGCAATATTTTTGAGTAGATTTAATATACCGCACTATTGACTAAACTGAATTTATTAATTTACTCAAATTTAACTAAAATAAATGAGTTTAATTAAATATAAGTAGTGGCAAAAATATTTTTATTTTACTCCGATTTTCATTTGAATTATTAAAAAAAAATGAGTAATAATGCAACGCTGGACAGTATAGTGACTGTAAAACAAATAAATGCTAAAATTTAATATTTATTTATTTATTTGAACATACCCAGTCACAACAACGGAGTTATATTTTCAAAGGTAAATATTTGAAAATGAAATGAAATGTCTGAGGATAATTTTTACTGAATTACTGACACTCAAACGTCAATGCAAACTTTCTTTTTTTGTTTAACTTACACAAAAAGTATCTCTCAATCAAGTAATGTACCAAGAATGAGAGGTAAACGGGAAGGAAACGTAGAGAGTGAAAGAGTGAAATCCTGAGGCAGATGCCACTCTTCAAACACGTCCTGCATTTACAACAATACATCCAGTTAAATGAATGGCCGCCTTTTCCACTACTTTTCAGTATGCGATAGCGAAAATCCCGGAATAAAATAAGACGTAAGAAATCACAGTGTTAAAAATTAACCAGAAAATACATTACCTATGCAGAACACTAATTAAATAAGTGGTCAAATAATACTGTGACCGTGACTGTTGCTTGCAGGTCGTAGTTTAGGACAAACGTTATATCATTCTCAAACTTATCTCAAAGTGTCATTTTATTTTTCTGTGTAAAATAGTATTTTTAAACAATAAAATATATATATGAACATACGTAACTATCCGAGAAAATTGCTTGCTTTTTAAAGCAAACCAACGAGGCAGGATGTTAAAAAGACGTGACCTTGCTCACCATGTTTCCCACATGAAGGGAAAGCTTTTGTGAAAACAACAACTGCTCACGTCTGTAACTAACGAAATGAAACACTATTAATTCATTACAAAATTAATATGCTTTATACTTACAAATTTGTAGTAAAATAGCTCTTATTATGGATAAAAGTTAGAGCTGAATGTGTTGTTGTAAAGAGCAAGAAATCAATGTGAGAGGAAGTGCAGTGTCATTAAATTTTAAATTAACTTAAATGTGTTCAGTTCACAGTATAGTTTTTTTTTACTTAGAATAAGTTATAAAAAAATACATTTTAAGAAAAATGGTTTAAGTAAGATATCCACGTGTGTGAAAGTCCATCCATCCATCCATTTTGCAACCCGCTGAATCCAAACACTGGGTCACGGGGGTCTGCTGGAGCCAATCCCAGCCAATACAGGGCACAAGGCAGGAACCAATCCCGGACAGGGCGCCAGCCCACCGCAGGACACATACAAACACAACCACACACTAGGGCCAATTTAGAATCGCCAATCCACCTAACCTGCATGTCTTTGGACTGTGGGCTGAAACCGGAGCACCTGAAGGACACCCATGCAGACATGGGGAGAACATGCAAACTCCACGCAAAGGAGGACCCAGGAAGCGAACCTCAGGTCTCTTTACTGCGAGGCAGCAGTGCTACCAATGCGCCACCGTGCCGCCCTATGTTATCATTATTTTTTTTTTTTTACTTTTCATAATGACCTCCCCTGACCGCAAGTCCCCTCCATCTTCTGCATTCCTTGCAGTGCCAGGCAAGCCTCTGGTGCTATGAACTCGCTGGATTGAATCTGTAGAGACATACTTAGTAGCTGTTGGCCTGGACGAGATGAGCAATGCTTGTAAAATATCCATACTTATACATCATGAATTATTATTATTATTATTATTATTATTATTATTATTATTATTATTATTATTATTATTATTATCGCCTATATAGGCACCAAAGGCCAACACATCTTTAAACCCCTTGGGACTATGGCTTGATATTCTGTAACATAAGCCTCCTGGTGTTTCATTTCTCTACACCTCAAAGTCTCATCGATCCAACGAATCCTCTTCCATCAGTGCCACCAGCTGCCAGATGCGTCAATTCATTAAATCACTGCTGACTTGTGGGAATTAGGTAGTTACATGAGGGATTTATCAGGGAACAACTCTGTGCAACATACCAGTAACCCTAAAGTTAGTGAAAGATTACTGATGGTACCAGATGATATGACTCTTGTTAAAGCAACTGTCATGATACCTCAAGTTGAATCAGCCACCGGACTCACATCTAAATTTGCTGGTCCACCAGCTATAGATTCTCATTCATACAGGTTGATCCCTTAGAGATCATTTTGGCAGAGCTGTCTTCATAGTACAGAATACGTTCTGAGCTGTCCTGTTGGGATGAATTTTGTGTAACCTGTTGCACTTGCACAGTCAACCATAGTTGTCTCTAATCTTGCATCCTCACCATGGCTTGTAAAGACCATTTAGGCATTGTGTGAGTTAAACACTGCTGTCATGATCTTGTGTGCTGGCCTGGGATTGATACAGTAGAAAAACTGAACATTTTATTCATGACTGGTTCTGCCATTGCACCCCATCAACAGCCTACAGCGTTGCCAGACCAGCCATGTTTCGGGCTCTATGCTCATATGAACTGTGAACTTTTTTGAAATGAGATATACAACACGGGCAGCACGGAGGTGCAGTGGTAGCGCTGCTGCCTCGCAGGTAGGAGACCCGAGTTCGCTTCCCTGCGTGGAGTTTGCATGTTCTGCCCGTGTCTGTGTGGGTTTCCTCCCACAGTCCAAAGACATGCAGGTTAGGTGGATTGGCGATTCTAAATTGGCCCTAGTATGTGCTTGGTGTGTGGGTGTGTTTGTGTGTGTCCTGCGGTGGATTGGCATCCTGCCCGGGATTGGTTCCTGCCTTGTGCCCTTTGTTGGCTGGGATTGGATTTGGATTCAGTGGGTTGGAAAATGGATGGATGGATGGATATACAACACCGTGTCACGTAAAGAGTTGGTACATGCATACTGGTCATTGTACTGACCTCAATTTGTCAATATAACAAGGAGCACCACCCGGTGGCCTGTTTGACGGTGACACCTAGAGTGACAATTTGGTCTGCACATTACTGTTCTTTCCTTAAACCTTGCTGCTCATCCCTCCTCTTCTGATTGACTGATCCTTTGAACATTTCCAGGATATCATGTTGAAGATCTTTCCATAACCAGACCTGAGTGGAATGGACATGTCCATTACATAAAGTATAAATTATAGTGATAAATACTAAAGCATAGGTAATATTACAGAGAGCGCTAGGGGACTGAGAGATTCAAAGTTCTGACTCAGGGCCATTTAGCTCAGACACGTAGACGTCAGCCTGGCCACAGTTTAGGTGATGGATCTTTAGGGCATTCCATGTTCCACACACACACACACACCAAAGATGTTGCTGTCAGGCTAATTTGAATTTGCCTCCTTGTTATTTGAGTGTTTGGATTTGTTTAGAAGTGGATGGGATGGTGTCCAGGGTGACTCCTCTATCAGATCTAATTTTACTGTCTTAGGGTTTGGCCATGTAAATAAATTTATATTGTGCTGTGATATTAGGATTTGTAAAAGGGCATAAAAAATAAAAATATCAAAGATCAGGAAGGATTTTATTTTATTTAGAGCAAATAGCTAATTTAAATTCAAATAGTTTACTGGAAATCCCGTTGTTCTTCCCCACATGTTGTTAGATGTTAGCTGTTATTTGTTGAGCTGTGCTCCCCCTTCATCTTGTCATTTATTAACACACCTGTAATTCACGTCCCACATTCACAGTAGTGCTATAAAAGTCTATGAAACTCACGTAAAGCACATACCGTAGGTCCCATAATAAGCATTTGAATACAATACACCCCATGTGTCTCACATAGGCACCCCTTTATCTCTCGTTTCGGTTAGTTGTAGTACGCAGCAATTTGAACCTCTGCCTACGTGCTTCTCTTTGTCTTGATCCAACCGTGGAAATCACTCACCTTGTAAGTGTCTTTTAAAGCTTTATTGTTTAATGTGCACTGTTTGCTTTGTAAATCATTCTTTATTATCTTTGATGTACACCTGTAAATGCTTGTATGTTTCTTTTGTATATATTTCAGTTTACAATGAGGTACATCCAGTAAAAGCCTTCAAGAAAGCTCGCTCACCCCTTGTCGTATTTTATGTGGATGTGCTGAGTTGTTTAAGTTCTCTGCAGCCGCGTTGCATGGCCAGTGCGGAGTGAGACAGAAATCACGTGTCTAAAGAAGACGCACAAGCTACACCTGTTGGCAGACCGCCAGCAGACCTTTTATGAAGCCTGAAGAGCATCAGCTTTGCAGAGCCTGAAACACCTTGAAGTGCTGGGAGTAACAATGGGGGGATTTCTGAGCAAGTAAGAGAAACGTATTTGATTTCTTTATCATCTCGAGTTTCTGTTTATGTTACAAAGATGAGGATTGAATTAAATACAAAAATATTACTTATGATATGATGATGCTCTATTTGTTATTTTTAGGATATCATTTTGAAACAAATATATTCTAGGCTGAATGAAATTTCTTGTTGAAATTAAAAGTGTCACCTTTATTTAAGTTACCCGGAATCAGAACTTTTTTATATGCTGCTGACATGTGAGTCGGTGTCTTGCTCCCCAAAGACGAGTCTGAGTCTTTTAGCAGAACCAGTTCTATTTTACTGGAAACAGGAACATTAAGGTTATTTATTGTAGATGGATCTACCATTCTACTACACAGACACAGCAAACAGGAGGGTCGGGGCCCAGTCAGTCGCCATGGTATAATGTTCCCTGCATCACCCATCAGATGACAGGCACTTTGTGTACGGCAGCTTGTAGTTTTTTCTGTGGCGCTGAGACAGACAAGCAGCCCTCAACAGATGCGGCAGTCACGATTATGTGTGTCGTCCCATTGGGGAGTGTCTCAAAAGAGTGCAGAAGTCTCACAATGCATTCACATCTTTTAGGTTTTTACTTGTTTTATTTTACATGTACACGGTGTTTTATTTTCATTCCACTTTATCAATTTGGACTATATTGTTAAATCCATTACATAAAATCCAAATGAAAATCTGTTTTAATTCCAGATTACAATGTGACAAAACAGTAGGATGAATCCTTTCTCAAGGCACTGTATAAATATTTTTATTCTTCCATCTTGTAGATAGTGCTCTGACATTGGTTTCTTTAAATTTACATTCTTGCTTATTCTCAAAATAAACTTTTTGCGTGTACTCCATAATCAATATGGAAAAGTGTCTCATGTCAAACCACAAAAAAAAATCAACATAGATTAAATATTAACCTAAAGTGAATAAATCTAATACATTGACTTGTAATGGTATGATGAAGAAGAAGATGAAGATAAAATTCAGGTAAAGAGCAAACACTTATTGGAAAAGTAAGTCAAAAAGCACAAATGTCAAAGCGATTTTCTGCAGTGTGCTTGCTACTGTAATTGAAGTTAACGTTTTATCCATTTTATAAGAATTTCTTCCCTGTGGCAACTTAAAACCTGTTTAACTCGGATGACATTAGAAACAACAAATAAGGCACAGCTTTCGAGAATCGTGTTTGTTCAGCGGCTCTTGCAATGTCAACAGTAGTGTGTGGTGATAAGTCAGCTTGCCAACTTGACCCTCTTTGGTGATATGGCTTTGCTAACACATTGATGAGCTGGCAGAAGACATTAAAGATCAATTACATGAGAGTCTTGCCCATTGAAAATTTTGCACCACAGCAGAATGAATCAACTGAAAGAGTTGGGTTGGCTGAGCTGTTTGTGTTTGTGCAATACGGCCTTGATAAACTCACAGTTGATAAAAGAAATAACAGATAATGGCGGTTGCCAGTTAGGAACTTCAACTTACAGAGAGGTGCAGAAGAAAAAAATGTAACAATGGCTGCTCTAACTGTGTTCTTCCTACTTAAGATCCCACTCATAGTGTTCTTTATCAGTTGTTCTAATCAAACAATTCAATCATTTAAAACATTTTAGTGTATGTTTAACTACTAAATAAAGTTTTTTAAGGACTCATAGGGTTGCTCTTCCTCTTCCATAATAACCAAAAGGGAAAAACACAATAACATGCTATTGTAAAATTCATGTTTATTAGCACATTGATCTTTTAACATCTAAAACTGGATGATGCGTCCCATCTTAGTGAGGACATCTGGCTTCCCCTTAAAAGCATTAGGGAAGGAGGCCTTACTTTGGGAGTGTGTTATAGACCAGTGGTCCCCAACCTTTTTGACAGCAAGGACCACTTTATTAGATGCAAATTTTTGCACGGACCGGTCAGGTGGTGGGTTTGGGGTATGGGTATGGGGATTTTGGGAGGGGGGGGGCAGTTTTATACACAATTTACATAACATTTCTATTATTATTAAGTTATTAAGCTGTTCGCATACGTTTGCAACCTGAGATTTTTCTTCTTTTTTTGCATACAAGAAAGACATATGCTTTGCATTTGCCATTCCAACAGATTGCACATCACAAACATTAACACTGTTATCATTTTTTTCGTGTCTGCCGTTTCTATAGGAGGGTGACAATGAGTTAAATTCCAATGGATGTTTTTCAAATGTTGACAAGCAATAAGCAAAAGGTATCACTGAAAACCACAGAAAACAAAAACAGCAAAAAAAAAAAAAAACAGTACGAGGAAAGTTTGAAGAAAGAATTTTTTTTACAATGTTTCTGTTTGGGGATCATTGTGCAAACGTCACAACTGAGCTGTGACCACAGATCTAACTGCTCTGTGGATGATTCATTCAGGCATTTCAAGGTCACTTCGTTGTAATGAAAGCATCTGCTGAATGTACTTCGTAGTAACGCGATTTCTATAGACTCGTGTCATATGGGGAAACTGTCGGGACCATAAAAATACTTTATTGTAATACTCTGTCACCTCGGTCCCTCTCCTCTCTCTGCGCCGCTGCAAAGCCCCGCCCGCCAAGCCTTCTGAAAAGTCCAAGTAAGTCTCCGTTGCCAGCAGTTCTCTCGCGGCCCGGCTGTCAGACGGCTGCGGCCCGGTAGTGGGTTGCGGACCGGTGGTTGAGGACCCCTGTTATAGACCACCCAATGCAACAACAACAACAACATTTATTTATATGGCACATTTTCATACAAGTAATGCAGCTCAAAGTGCTTTACATGATGAAGAAAGAGAAAAAAGACAAAATAAATAATTTAAATTAGGGAACACTAATTAACATAGAATAAAAGTAAGGTCTGATGGCCAGGGAGGAGAGAAAAAAAAAAAACTCCAGATGGCTGGAGAAAAAATGAAATCTGCAGGGGTTCCAGGTCATGAGACCACCCAGCCCCCTCTAGGCATTCTACCTAACATCAATGACCTCAATCAGTCCTCATTGTATTCAGGTTCACATGGAAGAATTTGATGATGATGGTCGTGTGGACTTCTGGCCTTTAATCCATCAATGTATGAGACCATCATGGTGCTTTGATTAGGTGGTGGTGGTGCAGATCACCACCACAGAAAACCAGAAAAAAGAACAGCAGAGAAAGTAGGGGTTAGTACGGATTTTTGAGCCTCCATGAATAATAATGATAAAGAATTGAATATACAGAGCATCAGGATTAAACTAAGATGAAGCTGTGAGAAATCCATGTTAAAGTAATGTGTTTTTAACAGTGTTTTAAAGTGCTCCACTGTATTAGCCTGGCGAATTCCTATTGGCAAGCTATTCCAGATTTGAGGTGCATATTATAAAAGATAAAAATTTTATTAGCATAGATAGTATAAAAGTAATTAACAGCCTTTAGAAGCATTAGATTAAGTAGGCCAAGTAAATAAGATATGTCAAGCCAATAGTTAAATAAAAGACATTAGTCATATTGCATTTTCTAGTAAAGCTTGAAGGAAAATTACCAGTCTTAAGAAAGGAAGGATAGAACTGGACAAGAATGACATACAGAAACTACCTGAGGGCAGGATAAGGGGGGATGAGAACACCTGTTGCTCGAAGGCCAGAAAACTAGGAATGATACCAGTAACAAAATGCAGGAAAAATGGTCATGGAAAACATGTGAGAAGACAGCTGGAATAGTGAATCAGCAGAAACAGCAAAAGGCATTGCTACTAACAATGTCAAGATGATGTAATGCATGGAAAATAAAATTAGTATATTCATGTACAAGTATAAATAAATATAGAAAAATATATAAGCATTAACCTTAGTGTAGATATTTATGCAAGTTAGGCCTGCCACGCAAAGAATCAAATAAAAGCACATGGCGTATTTCTTTTTAATTAAAGCTCAGCTTTCACCCACCAGTATAAAATAGTTTGAAAGGGCTAGAAAAGGAAATGACACAAGAAAGCCCAAAATTGGAAAAATGAAACATCTGGCCGGCCGAAGACCAATCAAAAATAAGCAAAACAGAAACTAGAAATGAACAATGGACAGTAAGGATGAATGAGCTAATTGAACGAGGTCGGAGAGATAAGAAATGACTATATAAGTTTTGAGATCTGAACTGTTCAGGGTTCAGCACAATTTGGCCGTATTGGGTTGAGTCTGTGTTAATATTATTGTAGTTGTATTGCAATAAAACTATAGATTCTGTTTGCCTATCCTCTGAGTCCTAATAGCCTTCATTTTAGGTATAAAGCCTTTCGGTGACAATTTTTCGCGACGACAATAACAGCAGAAGTCCGCCTCACCACTTCTGTTAAGTTTAGCTCTTGGAATTCTAAGCAGACACTCATTTGAAGATCTAAGGTTATGATTTGGAGAGTCAGGTGTAAGACATTCTGAAATATAAGATGGAGACAGATTATTGAAGGCTTTGTAAACCATAAGCAGTATTTTAAAGTCAATGCAAAGATCTCTTATTAATATTAAAAAGGCATGTTTAAAGGGTGATTTTATAATCATGGAGGACTTCAACTACCTGAATATTAACCAAGATAACCTTGCAAATGGTGGAGTACAAGAGCAGGAGCTTTTAGATGTAATCAGGGACTGTTTTTTTAACATAATACATTAAAGCACAAACGCAGGGTGACACCTGTCTGGATTTAGTATTTTGTAATAATCAGGAGAGAATTGAAGGTGCAGAGGTGATTGAACCACTGTGGTCAAGTGACCATAATATCATATAATTCTCAGTGTTTTGGAAGAGCGTGAATAGAAAGACAAAAACTGTTAAGTTTAACTGTGGTAAGGCAGCTATTGAGCAGATGTGGCAAAGTCTAAGGAGGATGGACTGGGATAAGCTGTTAAATGTGGAGATGGTGGAGGAGCATGGCACAGGTTTAAAAATGTTTTAAATGTAATGCAAGACAGGTACATACCTAAATCTGGAATGAATGGGAAATTTAAAAATGTTCACAATGGGTTGATAAAAAGGTGAAAATGAAGCTGCAAAGGAAAATAAAAACAAATGAATAAGGCATACAAGAGTAGTAACTCCAATGTGAATTGTAGGGTGTATGAGAATATGAGGGCAACCATTAAGAAGGATATTAGAGAAGATAAAATACAGAGAGGAATATAGCAGATAAGGCAACTGGTGACCTAAAGACATATTTTCAGTATTTTAGCACTTAAAGAATAGCTAAGGAGGAGGTGAAGTGCATCAGGAGTAGAATTAAATGTCACTGATATCGATCAAAAACTTGACAGGTGTAAGTCACGCACCCTTAGATTTCCGGTACCCCCCAAGATGTAGCCTAGTTAGCCTGTAGTTTGTACCTGATATGTGTGGTTTGATAAGCATCAGGCATTTCGTCTGTCGTCTGAATGGAAGTAGTCGGCCATCTAGGTCGTAGTCCGAGAGGAGTAGCCATCTTAGTTATGGTCTGAAAAGGGGCGTGCAGATTTGGAAGCCAAGGATGACCTTGGGCCTGTAAGGAAACAAGGTAAGTCAGCTATGGGGCAGAGCAGGGCATCCTAGTCCTAGGTGAGTACAGCACCAGCCTGCGCAGAAAGTACAGAGAGTTTGAGAGACAGACCAAGAGAGGGGATGCAGAAGAAGACTTTAAAGAGAATCTACTACACTCCAAAGGAGACTGGCAGTTTTGGCAGGATTAATAACCTCTTGAGAAATGTATCAGGTTGTGGAGAAAATGTCAAGCGAAAAAATGTGTTGGAGTGGATGAGTGCACAATATACCTATAGAGTGTACAAACCAGCATGGCCAAAGTTCAAGAAAAACAGAACAATTGTTTCAACGGTTGATGACCAGTGGTAAGGAGATTTGGTAGAGATGTCTTAATACTCAAATATCTGTAATGGATACAAATTAATCCTCGCATGTATCAATGTGTTCTCAAAATATGCTTGGGCTGTGCCATTAAAGGCCAAGACATGGAAAGAATTTAATTGGGATTTCAGTTTGATTTTATGACAGGGTAGAGTTCTTAAGAAACTACAGGCAGACTAAGGCAGAGAGTTTCAAAACACTTTGGTACAAAAAGTACCAAAACAGAACAATATTTTACATTTTGTCACATTATAAAGTGTTTATGGTAGCACATGCTTTATATTTTTGTCCATCTATTATCCAACCCACTTTAACATAACTACAGGGTCACAGGAGCCAATGTCAGGCGCAAGGCAGGAAACAAACCCCAGGTAGGACACCAGCACACCGCAGGGCACACACACCAAGCACACACATTAGGGACAATTTAGAATTGCCTATGCACCTAACCTGAATGTCTTTGGACTGTGGAAGGAAACCGGAGGAAACCCATGCAGAAACGGGGCGAACATGCAAACTCCCTGCAGGGAGGACCCGGGAAGCGAACCCGGGCCTCCTTACTGCGAGGCAGCAGCGCATACCACTGTGCCACCATGCCACCTTTACATATTTGTATTTCACTAAATTCTACAAATCATTTAGGTTGTCATTCGTTTACTAGATGGTCATCCTCTACAATGAAGATTGTATTTTCTGTATTTTCTGCAGCAATGTGTTTTGTTGTTGCAGAATCCATGTTTTGCTTCCTACAGGCATAAATATAGGAGACAGGAGAGTGTCTCCATGGAGAGCTGCTTTTGTACACATTAGCAGCATCAGACTGAGACCCAGGGGATAGAGAACAGAAAAGGCAGAGAGACAGCGGCGAGGTAAAGGAGCCAGTAAGAGCAGGAGACAGAGGAGAGAGAAGGCCAGTACAAGTGTGACGCTGGCGTTTGAGCCGACAGAGTCAGACGGACACAGAGAGAGAGTCACGGGGAGCCATCTCTCTGGAAGCCGATAATGTATGGTTATGAAACTCTTAGCATTTCCTCATCATTAGATGCCATTTTTCTTTATATAAACCTCTTTCATTTTTGTCCTGCTGAAATACTCGTAATAAAGAGGTGTCAGTTTTAACTTGATTATTAATTTCTGAACCATTAATCTTTTTTCATTCTTTAGATTTAAGGTTTCAAGTTGGGGATATGTTTTAGGAAAATACACTTAGGAACAGCTTTTTCTTTGGTACACTCTCATGAGGCAGTGAAGAGTTATAACTCACCTAACTACTTCAAGTCATTTTCCTTTGTTCATTTTGTATTATTTGGAGATTGTAAACAAACTGTTTTCACATTTTGCTTTACTGAGACGGTGGCTGATGCAGAATCTCACTGGGGGACACAAAGGCAGTCAGCTGTGTGGTGCAAACCACAACCATTAACTTTCAACCATCTTGGCAGATTTAATTTTAATATCACGGGATGCTTCCCTGCACGCACACATTTTAACACCAAAAGAGAGCACAGAGTCATACATTATGCATCATCACTGCAACACCTTCCACGTTTTGCCACAGCAAAAGAATGTAAAGGCTGGAGGATTGGGATTCTTCTTTTTTCTTTAAATATGTTTTAGAAGATTTTCTAGGTGACAGACTAAATGGCCTTGCCTTTAACTCAGTGCTTGTTATTATTATAAAATGCCCCTGGCATCTGTGTCGCAAAGTTGGTAGCAATCTCCAGCATCAAGGCTTTGCATTTTTTACTTATGCTTTTTAGAATAAATATCCTCCAAAAAAGAAACAATAGCGTACTCCTTAGCATCACGTATCTGTAAAAATAAAACATCAGGGTGAACTCAAAACACAACCCAATCCACCATCTCAGAGTTAGTCCTTATAGAGCACAGCGATACATGTGAGAATACATTTATATCCATCATTGAACTTTGAGTAATAAGACATCGTTATCAAATCTGGTTATCGACCGTCGAAACAATTGCTCTGTTTTTTTATGCTTTATATTTTCTCCACAACCTAATACATTTCTCCAGAGGCTGTTAATGCTGCCAAAACAGACAGTCTCCTTGGGATTGTTATATCATTAATAAGTACAGCAGGGACAGAAAAAGTGTGTAAAATCAGTTGACAAATGATTCTCTGCAGGACTCTCTTAATCAACTCCGACAGGAAAGCCAATCTACCTATCTGGCACGCATCAGCGCAACAAATGGTTTTGGGGGCAGGTGTGAATGATATCGTGTGCCCCATTGGTCTGAAGTATGGCTGTTTGGGATTAGCTTGAATCAGAGGCCATTCTATAGCACAATGCATTATCAGTGTAAAGATTTGGACAAAGAATGTATAAATTTGGTTGCTTTACCCCTCCCAATCTCTCTCTCACACCATCATGATGAAGGAGCATCTCACACACCATGAACTGAAAAAACGACCACACTGAGAAGCACAGCCTAGCAGCCATTTTGAAACAGGCATTCGGCCCATCCTGAAGAAAGCTAGAAATGATACCTTAACTAGAGACATTAGGAGTAACTAACAAGTCTGTGTGCCACCTGAAACTACACATCAGCATTTATCAGGTTGTATGGTTGCCAATATTCACCTGTACATTGCTTATTGTTATTACTTTATGAATATAACTAGCAAAATACCCGCGCTTCGCAGCGGAGAAGTAAGTGTGTTAAAGAGGTTATGTAAACATATATATACATAAACATATATACATATATATATACATATACACATCCACATATATATACATATATCAACATATATATACACATACATATACACACATACATACATACACACACATTATATATATATATATACATATATATATATATATATATACTGTATATACACATACAGACGCATATATATACATATACATATTTGTATATCTACATATATATACACATATATATATATACATATTTGTATATCTACATATATATACACATATATACATATATATACATATACATATTTGTATATCTACATATATATACACATATATACATATATATACATATACATATTTGTATATCTACATACATACACATATATCTATCTATATATATATATATATGTATATATCTATATATATATATATATATATATATATATATATATATATATATATATATATATACATACATATACATATATATATATACATACATATACATATATATCTATCTATATCTATATCTATATATTATATATATATATATATATATATATATATATATATATATATAGCTGATCACCCAGTGGATTCGCTCAGTGAGTGCAAGAGAAAAAAATAAAATGTATGTATAAAATAAGTTTAATTGCCAAATTTATTTTTCCACAAATAAAGATCACTTACAATAACATACAAATCAATATAAACAACATTAACATCATTATCATATGAGAATATGAAGTAATATATAAGAAGCACATTGCATATAAATATAAATTATTAAACAGTAAAATGTTCTTCTATAAAACACTACCGTGGCTATTCGTTTGTCTGTCCAGGATTTTAAATCAGCTGTAGCTCGCAAACCGTTTCACCTATTGACTTGAAATTTGGTACACATATACTACGTCACGTCTACTATTCGCTTTCCCACACATATGAACACACATATATATATATATATATACACACATACATATACACACACATACACATATATACATATATATACATAGTGCGTTGCAACACGGGCTGTGATTGTTACATGGGAGGGAGACGACAAATCACAGCTTCCTGCTTTCTAATCGGGCTTGTGATTGCTGCTTTGACGGATGCCCAGATCCCACAGTATTTCCCCTTAGGAGAGGCGTTAGGCAAGTGTAATTGAATAGCGGTGCTGCAAGTTATTACTCTTTTTATCTTTATTTTATTTTATTGTAGAATCAACTCACAGCTGCGCGCACTAGTGCGTGCGTGGCGGATGCGTACGGCTGACGTTTTCATTGTCTACCACCTTCGCTAATCATTCTTGAGGCAGATTAAAGACTTAAGTGCCAGCTTAACTGAAAAATTAAAGAAAACATATTAAGTTTTAAAAAATATCAGTTTTAACGGGAAAAGATGCCGACGAAAGAAGAGAAGCAGCGGGACGCTAGGGTGAAGAGCTGCTCATTAAGCAGCAAGGTCATCAACCTCTGAGCAAACGAATGGTAAACGTACAGAGAAAGAGGATAAATACTATGAATGGTCATGTCAAGTGTATTCACTCCACGTTATCGTGCAGTGCGCTGTTACTGGTATTTTGATAAAAGAATCTGAATAACATATAAGAAGCGTATAAATTATTAAACAGTAAAACATTAACATTTAAGAAGTAAAGATACATTGAGTACTACTGTAGTGCTTTCGGGTATAGTACATTTTTTGTTTGCCCATTACATGCATAAATGTATACATTTTTTGGTGTACCTACCCAAGAACACGCGATATGACCCGGCAGTTAAAAATGTATCGCTCCAGCAATTTTAACTCTGTTACAAAGTCATCTAATATGGTATTGCAAACGGCAGCGGAAGCGTTTCTATAAACTTAATTTAAACTTACTGTTTACACCGTGCTTTGAAGATGCATAGTATGCGACACGTGTTTCGCCGTAATTGTGGGTCATCAGGAGTACACAGTCACTGCAGTCCCATACGGGAATCGATCCTCGGACGTAGAGGCGAAGCCCCTAACGTTGTGCTACGGCGTGTGGTTCGTTCATTTCACAGCATGTAGATCGGGGTAATTACATTGCAGGCATTTGTAGTCTGATTCACAATCTGATTGTATGGGTGGTTACCTACCAGGTAACGCTTGTGGTTGGTGAGCAAGTCGGCTAACTTCTGCCACGGTGCCCTCTTTCAGTTGGGAGAAGCAGATCATACAATGGTTGAAATAGTTTAATATATATAGCAAAATCACCGCGCTTCGCAGGAGCGAATATGGTAATTGCGCGTCCCGTTTTGAATCAATACTGGACGGGATTTATCCCATATTTTTTTTATCATTTTTTTTTTAAAGCAGCGTCTCATGCAAATCATCCCACACGCATTTTATGAAGATGCCTCCTTTCCTACTTTTGATTGGGTAATACTTGATGTCATCGTTAGTTTGATTGGTGTTTTTAACTGTCCAGTGAGGAGGGCGTGTCTTTTAAGTACAGTCTGCAAAGTGTTGGCACTGACATGTTGCGTCAGCGGCATAGTTGAAGCCCCTAACGTTGCGGTTAGCAAGTCGGCTAACATCCGCCATGTGCCGTCTTTCAGTTGCGAGAAGCAGATCATAGAATGGTTGAAACTGTTGCCCCTAACGTTGCGCCACGGCGTGTGCTTCGTTTATACCTCGTGTCTTCTCATTAAACTTTTATCTCGCGAATATGTTATTGCAATCCGCAGCGGGAGTGTTTCTATAAACTTAATTTAAACTTACGTTTTACACCGTGCTTTGTTTCCCTTATGAACATTCTTGTATGCTTAACTCGCTCCGTTCTCAATTGTTTAATTAATTTTTTGCTCTTCGCTGTTTGCGGCTGTTCCTCCATTTCCCCCTACTTCATTGTTTTATCTCGCGAATATGTTATTGCAATCCTTAACGGGAGCGTTTCAATAAACTGATTGAAAATAGTTTTGCATTTAGCTTTTTAGTAAAAGGCGAGCTTTTAAGCCTGAGAAATCACCCCGTAAATGCACACGTTTAATTGGACATGTGTTAATATGTATGGTTACACAGTATTAAAAGACAGTGAACAACGTCAGTTACCTTTCTTCCCGCGTTTGATAAAAGGTGAGCTTTTAAGCCTGAGAAATCACCCCGTAAATGCACACGTTTAATTGCACATGTGTTAATATGTATGCTCACACAGTATTAAAAGACAGTCAAAAATTAACGTAATTTACCTTCGTTCCCGCGTGTGACTCGTGCTGTAAATGTCTTCCTTGTTTTTAGTTCACGTGATTACGTAGGAGGCGTGATGACGCGATACGTGACTCCGCCTCCTCCATTACAGTGTATGGACAAAAAATATGTTCCAGTTATGACCATTACGCTTTGAATTTCGAAATGAAACCTGCCTAACTTTTGTAAGTAAGCTGTAAGGAATGAGCCTGCCAAATTTCAGCCTTCCACCTACACGGGAAGTTGGAGAATTAGTGATGAGTGAGTCAGTGAGTGAGTCAGTCAGTGAGGGCTTTGCCTTTTATTATTATAGATTAATTATACATTATGTAAAGTTGTAACTTTACTCCTGTTTGTCTTTAACTTTATGTAATTGCCTGAGATTATAGATGTAGAAGGGAAGGTGGGGAGAAATTATAAAGTACAATACCTTTTAAACAATGGTAAATTCTATAAGATTTGAGGCATTCTGACAAATGCCTCACAATTAATAAAAAAGGGGAAAGTAGAATAATATAGAACTCTACCAATACAAAAAAGTGAGTAACCTAAACATGCAAATTAATGGAAGGAATTACTATGGATAAGGGTGAGCAGCACATGGCAAGAGAAGGAGTTTTACTGAACAGTCAGTGTGGATTCACAAGATGGAGATCACGTTTTACCAGTGGCGGGCCGTCAGGGCCTTCAAGGCCTTCTCTGCTGGCCTAAAAAAATATCTGAATCACAAACTGATGTTAATTATATTTTGTCCATGAATACTTATTAAATAATTCCAAATAGTCTGTCCGCTTTCTTTCATAGCTTTTCCGATGGCTGTGCTGCTTCCAGATATGTATTTTCGTATTAAAGCATTTAACCAATCACATTACAGCCATCATTTGTTGCCAGGCAGGGTCAAAGTCAAAGAAGTCTGCCTGGATGCCTTCACAATCCATTCTGCAGGCCCTCTAACACAAAATAAATGTCGATTAAACTGTTGCTTCAACCAATCAGATTTTGAGTTCGTTTCACTAGGGCCCTCTAGCAGGCGTACAGCAACGTCACCGTATTTAGACCCATTGATTGGATAGACTCTATCCAATCAATGGGTCTGAATACAGTGACGTTGCTGTACGCCTGCTAGAGGGCCCTAGAGAGGATGTTATCTCTATCCGACAGAGAAGAGAGATGCTCTAAAGGAACTGCTTCATCACATTCTGGAGCATCATGATGAGTATGATGAGGACACAGTGCACTGTGCTGATGGATTTAAAGCACGTCTGGATGATTTTGAGTTTTGTTTTTTGCTTCACACATTCAATTGCATTTTTGAATATTCAGACGTGCTCTTTTCAATACTACAGGACAAAAAACTGCATGTGCAGTTTTGTCTGGCTAGGGTAAAGGAGTTCTGTGACACCGTTGAGCGAGATAGAAGCCGATATGAGGAATTCTACGAGGCCACCGAATGCACCGCAGGCGCTCCGAGCGCACGAAGAGGTCAAGTGCAAGATCCTCACGCGCACTACCGCCAACTCCATGGCAGGATTCTGGACAATATTATTTGCCAGACACAGACCAGATTTCAAGACCACGAAAAACTGATGTTTGTCACACTCCTCGACCCCCAGAAGTTTCGGGAATACAAAAAAAATTTCCCGCATGCAGCCTTCTCCAGTTTAACACAGAGCCACGGAGCACTTTTTGATCTGTCTCGGCTAAAAACAGAACTGACTGTAATGTACGCCATGGATGATTTTGCAGGAAAATCTCCCACTGATCTCCTTGACTTCCTTCATCAGAAAAATCTGAATGACAGCATCATGGGGCAGCTGTACACATTGGTATGTTTGGCGGTGAGCATTCCCGTGTCCACTGCTTCTGTCGAGCGGACATTTTCAGCCCTAAAGTGAATTAAAACTTATGCCAGAAATACGACAGGGCAGGTTTGACTTTCAGCATTAGCTTCGATGGCGATAGAAAGGGACTTCGTGATGGAACTGAAGCTCACGGATAATCTGTACGACAGAGTAATTGAACTGTTTTTGAGGAAAGAGAGGAGGATGGATTTTGTTTACAAATAATCAGAATTTTTGGTGAGTAAAATGTTGCGATTTTCCTAATTAATATTGCAAGTTTATGAGTTATTATTGATGTTTTTTATGAGTGTCGTGGCTGTAGCTGCAGTAGAAAGGAACTTGTTCACCCCTGGTTTGTCTATTCAATAAAGGTATTTATTGTGGCTACAGAAGTTATCTATCTGCGATGCAACGGCTCTTTATACTGTATTTCTGCATATTAAGATGGTTTTTATAACCATAAATTAGTTTTTGAGGGGCGCGTTGATTCAGACGGAGCACTACTGAAGGCCTAGGTGTGAAATGCACGGTCTGCCACTGCGTTTTACTAACATGGTAGAATTCTGTGAGGAAACAACAAAGGAGTCTGAGCAGAGTGGTGCGTATGGTATTATTTATCTTGACTTTCAGAAAGCATTTGATAAGGTGCTAGATGAGAGGGTGAGCATCAAACTAAAATAAGTGGGAGTTCAGGGTGATGTTTTTAGATGGGTGCAGAATCAGCTCAGGCACAGGAAGCAGGGGCCACTGCTATTTTTAATTTATATAAATGATTAGGATAATAATATAAGTAACAAGCTGGTTAAGATTGCAGATGACACCAAGATAGATGGATTGGCAGATAATCTGTAATTTACTAAATTATTACATTTTTGCTTTTGCACATTTTTGCACTCATAAAGACAGTGTTTAGAAGCCATTAAGAAGGCTAACAGAATGTCAGGTTATATAGCGCCCTGGTGTATGGAGTACAAGTCACAGGAGTTTCTGCTCAAGCTTTATAACACACTTGTGAGGCCTCATCTGGAGTACTGGGTGCAGTTTTACTTTCCAGGCTACAAAAAGGACATAGCAGAGCTAAAAAAAAGTCTAAAGATGAGCGGCCAGGCTCAGGGATGAGTTATGAGGAAAGATTAAAAGAGCGGAGCCTTTTCAGTTTAAGCAAATGAAGATTAAGAGGAGACCTGACTGAAGTCAAATCAAGTCAAGTCAAGTTGGGGAGCCTGCACCCACTACACAACAAAACAATTCGGGATCCCAGTTTGCACCCTCCAGAAATAACCCTCCATCTGCCGCAGGCCAGGTGTTACTTGGGCGACCCCTTGGTCTGGTCCAGCCACTCAGGTCCCCAACAATGAGGATCTTATGATCCAGATCACCCTCAGGGAAACGCGCCACATGTCCATAGTGCCGTAACTGACGCTCCCTCACAATGCAGGTCATGTGCCTCATTCGGGACTCCATGAGCAACACAAAGTCAAACCAACGGTACCCAAGGATTTGCCGGAGAGACACAGTGCCAAAGGAGTCCAGTCTTCGTTTCAGATCACTGGATAGCATCCATGTCTCACAACCATTTAGTAAGACAGGAAGCACCAGGACTCTAAAGACTTGGGCCTTCGTCCTTTTGCATAGATATCGGGAGCACCACACACCCCTTTCCAGCGACCTCATGACCCCCCATGCTCTCCCAATTCACCTACTGACTTCACAGGAAGAGTCACCAGAGACATGAATGTCACTGTCAAGGGAAGTAAACCTCTCCACAAGGTCAACACTCTCTCCACAGACAGACACATTGATGATGGCCGTGCCCAAGAGGTCATTAAAGGCCTGGATCTTTGGTTTTTATCAAGGACACTCGTAAGCTCAGACACTCAGACTCCTCACTCAGTCTCTCGAGCGCACTGATCAGAGCCTCCATTGACTCCGTGAAGATCACAGCATCGTCAGCAAAGTCAAGATCTGTGAATCTTTCTTCACCAACAGATGCCCCACAGCCACTGGACCCCACGACCTTGCTCAACACCCAGTCCATACAAGCACTGAACAGAGTAGGAGCAGAACACACCGCTGTCGAACCCCAGAATCAACTGGGAAAAACACAAAGGTCCTGCCTCCACTCTGCACAGCACTCACAGTACCAGTGTACAGGCCGGCCATGATATCCAGCAACCTTGAGGGGATCCCGTGGAACCCTCAGGATGACCTACAGGGCAGCTCGATCAGCTGAGTCGAACGTTTTACGAAATTCGACAAAGGCTGCAAAGAAACTCTGCCGATATTAGCTTTTGCGCTTCGTGAGATCCATCAGTGCCAGGATATGGTCAATGGTAGACTTCTTAGGCACAAAACCAGACTATTCTGGTTGTTGGTAGGTGAGCAAGTGATCCGATTGAGGACAACCCTAGCAAGGACCTTACCCAGCACCGAGAGCAGCGTTATCTCCCTGTAGTTGCTGCAATCCAGGTGGTCACCCTTCCCTTTCCAGATAGGGACGACAAGTCCCGTTTTCCAGTCAGTTGGGATGATGCCAGTCTCTCAAATGGAAGCAAAGATTTCTTGCAATGCCAGGAGGACAGCCTTACCACCAGCCTGGAGAAGTTCACCCCAGATGTCACAGATCCCTGCGGCCTTTCCCCTCCTCAGCTGGTTCACCAACTGTACAATCTCAGTGAGATTGGGTGATTCACAGCTAATTGGAGAATCAGCCTCAAGAACCGTGGATCCAGTTATATCCAACGTCCTAGACGGATGATCAGCTTTAAATAACTGCTCACAGTAGCCAGCCCAGCGGGTCACAACTGCAGTGTCATCCGTAAGGACCGTTCCATCAGCCATCCTGACTGCGACTCTCCAAGGAACAGATTCGGATGTTTCAATTACTCTGTAAGCAGGATGTGTTTAAAATTATGGATCAAGTCTGTGCCTCTAAAATGAGTTCATCAAGAACATGGGAACACCGTTGGAAACTTGTTAAGGAAATATTTTGCACAGACATTAGGAAGTGTTTCTTTACAGAGACATGGAATAAGTGACCAAGTAGTGTGGTAGACTTTAGGGACTTTCCAAATTTGTCTTGATGTTATATTGGGAGAATTAAGTGAATAGGACTGGTGAGCTTTGCTGAGCTGAATGGCCAGTTCTCTTCAACATTTTTCTAATGTTCAAATGTTTTTACATCCATTGAATAAAAATGAGGGGGAGAAAAGTTCCTAAGGTATCTTCAGTCCATCAGAAGGGGTGCAGAAACCTGTAAAACACAACTGTATGGAGCCTGTGCAGACGATGGGATGCTGGTGTGAACAGACAGCATTTATCTATCAGCACTTTGCAGATTCTTCTCGAGTGCTGAGGCTTACTGGCCTGGCTGTGTCTCAAATGGCACGTTTTGGGTACAGGACATAAAAACTACTTTCTTCTTCTTCCTCTTAAAGTTTTCACACATTCGTGTGGGGTTGCTCTGTATTGACATAGCCCCCAGTCTTGTTTGTTATAAGAAAGTCAAATGTCCATTTATTTTGTTTAGGCAAGCTTTTTATTAACCAGCTGTCCTTCCTGATACCAGCCACAGTTCTCGGTGGTGGGCCTCGCCTTTAACTAAAAAGTCAAAAGCTACAAGGCAGCGGCTTAGTGGTATCTGCCAGTCTCCCAGTTTGGATTCAGAGTAGTTTTCTTTTACCAGGAAACACCTGACTGCCAAACATGGTCTGCCTGTGATCAATTGCAGTTTAGCCTGAGGCTGCAAGGAAGCCAGTTTACTATGGTGGGCTGTGTGGAGGCACTGCAGTAGTCTTGATATTATGCAGTAAGGAGACTGTGGAAGATTGTGGGTTCACTTCCCGGTTCCTCCCTGTGTGGATAGTGCTTTGAGTACTGAGAAAAGCGCTATATACAGGTGCTGGTCATAAAATTAGAATATCATGACAAAGTTGATTTATTTCAGTAATTCCATTCAAAAAGTGAAACTTGTATATTAGATTCATTCATTACACACAGACTGATGCATTTCAAATGTTTATTTCTTTTAATGTTGATGATTATAACTTACAACTAATGAAAGTCCCAAATTCAGTATCTCTGGAAATTAGAATATTGTGAAAAGGTTCACTATTGAAGACACCTGGTGCCACACTCTAATCAGCTAATTAACTCCAAACACCTCCAAAAGCCTTTAAATGGTCTCTCAGTCGAGTTCTGTAGGCTACACAATCATGGGGAAGACTGCTGACTTGACAGTAGTCCAAAAGACAACCATTGACACCTTGCACAAGGAGGGCAAGACACAAAAGGTCATTGCTAAAGAGGCTGGCTGTTCACAGAGCTCTGTGTCCAAGCACATTAATAGAGAGGCGAAGGGAAGGACAAGATGTGGTAGAAAAAAGTGTACAAGCAAAAGGGATAACCGCACCCTGGAGAGGATTGGGAAACAAAACCCATTCAAAAATGTGGGGGAGATTCACAAAGAGTGGACTGCAGCTGGAGTCAGTGCTTCAAGAACCACCACGCACAGACGTATGCAAGACATGGGTTTCAGCTGTCGCATTCCTTGTGTCAAGCCACTCTTGAACAAGAGACAGCGTCGGAAGCGTCTCGCCTGAGCTAAAGACAAAAAGGACTGGACTGCTGCTGAGTGGTCCAAAGTTATGTTCTCTGATGAAAGTAAATTTTGCATTTCCTTTGGAAATCAAGGTCCCAGAGTCTGGGAACTTTATGGAGATGCAGATTTCATTTTCCAACAGGACCTGGCACCTGCACACAGTGCCAAAGCTACCAGTACCTGGTTTAAGGACCATGGTATCCCTGTTCTTGATTGGCCAGCAAACTCACCTGACCTTAACCCCATAGAAAATCTATGGGGTATTGTGAAGAGGAAGATGCAATACACCAGACCCAACAATTCAGAAGAGCTGAAGGCCACTATCAGAGCAACATGGGCTCTCATAACACCTGAGCAGTGCCACAGACTGATCGACTCCATGCCACGCCACATTGCTGCAGTAATCCAGGCCAAAGGAGCCCCAACTAAATATTGAGAGCTGTACATGCTCATACTTTTCATGTTCATACCTTTCAGTTGGCCAACATTTCTAAAAATCCTTTTTTTGCATTGGTCTTAATTGATATTCTAATTTTCCGAGTTACTGAATTTGGGAATTTCATTAGTTGTCAGTTATAATCATCAACATTAAAAGAAATAAACATTTGAAATACATCAGTCTGTGTGTAATGAATGAATCTAATATACAAGTTTCACTTTTTGAATGGAATTAATGAAAAAAATCAACTTTGACATGATATTCTAATTTTATGACCAGCACCTGTAAATGTAATGAATTATTATTATTATTATTATTATTATTATTATGTAATGAATTATTATTATTATTATTATTATTATTATTATTATGGGTTATCGACCAGTAGATGGGGCCTACACACGGATTTATAGATTTAGGTGTGCTAAATCGATTACAGAAATTGGAATTTCTCTACCAGAAACTGTTGCCAGAAGATATCAGATTTGATTAAAAAAACATCAATTTTTAACAGAGTAATTATTCTCCATGTTCAGAATATTATTTTAAGTATACTTTGAGGTGTTAAACAGCAGTCTTCCTCGTTCTTGATGTTATCTAAGTTGGTCACAACCCAACATCATTTCTTGCTCTACATACTGTAATTGTTGTTTTCTCTTTTCTTATTAAATAATGAGAAATTTGAATTTAGAAGGTAAGAAAGATGTTTGTTTTTCTCCAGAGGATAGAAGGCTGTTGTTTAAATGTTTTTAACAGAAATATGTACAGTAAGGTTGGGTTGTTCCAACCATTGTCTTCACCTGATAACATGTAAGCAAATGGTAAAAGAATGCACAGTCCGCTCTTATTGAGACAACAAATGTTACTGGTTTAAAAAATGTTTTGAGAGATATAGATAGAAATTTAAAGGAAGTGGAGCAAGTCTGTGTTAGCAGGCTTCTGTTGGTCATTTCACCGTGAAACAAGTGATTCAAACAGCACCAATGATAAAGTGGTGGAGACTAAAAGATAAAAAGCAGTCATTTGAGAAGGTGGGGGAAAGGTGGGAAATGAATAGTAATGTCATATTAAGAGCAGATGAAGAGGTGTTGGGTAGGATGACAGAAAGGGGACCCCCCTGTGGACAAAGAGACGGTACAATAGAGAGGTGCAGGATGTGATAATGACTAAGAAGGAGGCAATGAAGACATGATGGCAATCAGAGAAGGAGGAAGATGGAGAAATGTGTGGGCAGGCAAACGAGGAGCCAATAAGGGTAGTGGCAGGTGCCAAAGCACAACCTGTGGAGGACATGTATGAGAAAATTGGAGACTAAAGAGGGAGAGAGAAGGTTATTTACAATAGCAAGTACTATGGACAGGGCTGGGGAGGATTTTAGTCAGATAGAGCAGATGACAGATGAGTAAGGTGTGGTCTTGAGTGAGCATCATAGGATGAAGACGAGATAGTGGAGGTACTTTGAAACACTGCTGAATGAAGAAAATCCAAGGGCAGTATTTGGGGATGGAGACCCAAATGACGGGCAATTCCCAAGAATATGGAGGAGGACATAAAGGAGGAACTGAAAAGAATAAAAAATGGAAAGGCAACGAGACAAGATAAAATGCCAAAAGAAGTGTAGCACAGTTTAACGGAAAAGGGAGTAGATGAATTATGGAATTTAATGCAGAAGATCAATGGATATTAGAGAATACCAGAGGAGTGGAGGAACAGTGTGATTGTACCCAATTATATAGAGAAGGGTGATATTCAGGATTGTGGAAACTATAAAGGGATAAAGCTGATGTCACACACAATGAACATTTGGGAAAGGGATTTACAGAGAAGGCTTGGGGAGGATGAATTTCTGACAGGTAGAGGAACAAATGCTGCAGTCTTTGCATTGATACAACTCATAGAGAAGCATCAAGAGAAACAGAAAGGTTTGCATTTGGCATTTATTGATTTGGAGAAGGCTTAGGATAGGGTGCCACGTCAAGTAGTCTGAAGGAGCATGAGATAGGAAGGAGGACCAGAGAAGTATGTGAGGATTGTCCAGGTTATGTAGAGAGTGAGGGCAGTGCTGGGTAACACATACGATTCTTATTAGAAGTGGTCTGCACCAGGGATCTTCTTTAAGTCCTTACCTCTTTGATCTGATTATGGACGTGTCAACTCCTAAGATCAAAGACCAATCAATCCTGGTGCCGACTTTGCCATTGATATTGTGTTGTGTAACACCAGAAAAGAGAAAGTGGAGAGAAATTTGGTAGAATGGAGATGGGCTTTGGAAGACTGAGGGTTGAAGACAACTAGGAAGAAAACAGACTATTTGAGGTTTAATGATGACCAGGATTCAGAAGTCATCCTGCAGGAACAGCCTGTAAAAAGAGAGGATACATTTAAATATCTAAGATCAGTGGTAGCTCAAGATGAAGAATTAGAAGTAGAGATAAGAAGTTAGACATGGCATAAGTGAGAATGTTTAGATGAATGTGTGTAGTTATAACAAATGACACAATAAGAAAAGAGACAATCAGAGGTTCAACAAAAGAGTGAGAGATTTCTAAGAAAGTACTGGAAATGAGGCTGAAGTGGTGTGGACATGGGATGAGGAGAGACCAGGAATATGTGGGCAAAAGAGTGGTGGGAGTGGAAGTACAGGGAAGAGGAAGTGAGGAAGGCCAAAGTGGTGGTCGATGGATAACGGAGAAGAAGATCTGAAATAAAAGAGTCTGAAGGGGAGAAGGTACTGGACTGAGCTGTACAGGACTGAATGATCAGGCACATTAACTCCATATAGAAGGGGGAAAAGATGAAGAGGAAGAAGAAGATTCCACCATGAAACACCATAAGAGGATTAAAATAGGAAAAAACAATTTCCAAGTGACTACATTTTGTAAGCAATAATTATATTTTAAACAATTTGAAATGCAATTTATTATTTTTTCACATCTGAATAATTGATTTTAAAAATATACAGGACGAGCCAAAAAGAAGTACCACATTTCAAATGTTTATTCTACAAAAATGCACCAAGATTAAAAAAATTTCATTATGACACAAGAAAGGGTATACAAAATAGATTATTTACACTGTGTTTTAAAAACGATGTCTTCAAGGTGGTGGCCATCATTGGTGATGCACTCTTCAAGACGATTTCTGAACGCTCACATGACTCGTTCAGCCATTTCAAGGGGAATAGCGGTGATTTCGTGGTGAGTAGCGTCCTTGGGGGCTTCAATGTTTTGAGGTCGGTGTGTACCTTCAACTTGAGAAAGCCCCACAAGAAGAAATCGCATGGAGTGAGAGCAGGTGAACATGAAGACCACCCGACATCACCACACAGGGAGGTCAGCTTCCCCGGAAACATCTCCCGCAAAACTTTCTTTAAAATATTGTTTTTTTGTTTAAAAACCTTCATCTCTCTGAAATTGGATGTGACAGAGCAATTGTGATTTGGATCAAGCATCCTCAAATGTTTAAAGAATGTCTAAAATTTCTAACTAAAGCACATTTTAATTCTTTCTTTATTTATTTGCAGATCAGTGTTATTTAGTGCTTTACGGTTGAAATTAATTTAGACCATTTTGATGAGATCTGATTTCACTTTGGAATTGAAGACTCTCTTTTTGTTGTCAAAAAAACTAAATTATATCCACTGGGATTCAATGTTATATTAAAAAATAAAATGTGAAAACTTCCAAAGAGTGAAGACTTGTTATAGGCACTGTATGTATAGCGGGGTCTCCTGATCAGATTGGCAGAAGTCCAAATCATCTGCATGTAAGAATTAAGCAAAATGTTTGCAAGTCCTGCTCAAAATTAGATTTATGTTTTTAAACTATTAGTATTCCATCAAGCAAATAATTGAATCTGCTTCATATAATATTAGGGTTATGAAAGCCAGGATCTTTTGTGGCAAGAGAAAGCCAAAGGCAGGATGAAGATGAAGATCAGAGTAACAAACAAAAATGACAGGGATTTGTGGAGAAAAGGCACACTCTGCACAGATGGAGACCAAACCAATATCATAAGGCAGTGGCCCGGACCACCTATAATTCCAGTTCATTGGTAACTCCAATCTGACCAGAATGAGTGAATTAGGTGGCACTCTGTGATGGACTGGCACCCCCACTAGCACTGATTTCTGCCTTTCAGCTCATCCTGCTAAGATGCATTTTTCTTCCTCCCTGCAGTCCTGTATTAGACTTAAAAAGATTAAACAATTAAGAGAACTCAAATTTGTAAAAAACTGCTCATTTTATATCATTTATGTGCTTAATTTCACAGGCTGGGATTGTCATCTCAAGATAGCTCTCCTTTGGAGATGGCCGCCCTGGGCCGACCTTTCCAGGTGGGGATGCTCTATGACTGTCGCACTGATTCTCTCATTCCAGGTAAGAGCAAATTTAAACAGACCACCTGCGGTGATATTTTGGGATCCACATTTGACCATATTAAAGTTTTTTTGTTTGTTTAATTTTGTTTTTATCACCAGATGTCACTCTATGGGAATTGGAAAACCTCAAGAAAGACCTCAAAATTAAACCCCAGAAGAACACACAGGTCAACCTCATCACTTTGGACTCCTTGGATGAGAAAACTTCCATCTTAAATATGACAACATCTCTTAAAGCGAGCTTCTTGTGTGGCTTGATTGAGGTTGATAGAGCTGCCAAGTACCTCAATGACACCAAATCATCCAAACGACAGTCCAGGGTCACCCTGCACTACAGCACGACCACCAGAATGGAGCAGCTCAGCACGAGCCACTTAGGGAATCAGAACGTCGTCTATCCAGAAGTGTTTGAGCAGAAATCGGCCACCCATGTTGTCACAGGCGTGATGTATGGAGCTCAGGCTTTTTTTGTTTTTGATCAATGGGACACTAAATTGGAAGAGAACCGAGATAATAAAGGAAAATTAGAAACATTAATTAAAAAATATATTACTCTAGATGGAAAAACAGCCCTTAAAATGACAGATGTTTACAAGGAAACCGCTGATCATCTTAACTTCACATTCTATGGTGATTTTCTCCTTGATCACAATCCTACAAGCTTTGAAGATGCCATGCAGATTTACAACAATTTGCCAAAGCATATTGACGAAGATGACAAGCTTGCTGTGCCCATCCAGGTCTGGCTGTACCCGCTGAAACATCTCAACTCACAGGCTGCTCAGCTGGTACAAGAGATCAGTGTGGCACTCGTGTCCAAATCTCAGAAGGTCATGGAGGAATTAGACGAGCACATCATGAGGTGTAATGACATCATGAAGGACGGTGTTGTCAATAACTTTACTATAATTAGGAAAAATGCAAATGATTTCAAATCAATGCTTAATCAATTTAAATATACCTTCCAAAAAGAACTGGCAAGGGTCTTGCCAAATATCAGGGGCGGTGACACAAGTGAAGAAGAGCTGGCCAACATTCTGAAGAAGAAGGAAGAGTCGCCATTTAAGAAGTTTGTAATAACAACATGGCTGGATAAAAGAGAAAAGGAAATCACTATGCTCAGAAGTTTCTTTAATCGAATTAAAGAAATGAATCTTGATATTGTTATAAATGACCTGGACACATTAATTTACAATACCAGTATTAAAAATGTTGTCTGCTTGACTTTTACTTCACTCCATGTGTGTCGCTCATACATGTCAGAAATGGAACGCTATCTTCAAGCCCCTTCTAAGAAGTCCTCATTTCATCTCTCAGAGCCAAGTGAAGAGTTAATCATCCAGAATTTCAGACAGCATTCCCAGCGTTTCATCGAGTTTGCTGAAATTAACCAAAGTACCAAGACAACGAGATTTCTCGTCCACTCCATTCCTGATGTTGAATATCTCGGGGCAACAATCTATTTGTATAAATGTGGGCATCTCATCAACCACAACTTTCAGCTTCCATCAAAACCTGAGACTCTTGAGGTTGACTCCCAAACAGAAGACAGTGTAACCCTAATGTTTAGACCACTAAAGTGTGACTTAGAAGGGTACAAACTGGAGTATAAGCGACTAGAAGATGATGAGTGGAAGACTGTGAACACAACTGATAAAAATGTAAAATATTCCATCAAAAAGTTACATCCAGATTCAACATATCAACTCAGACACAGAGCCGTTTGTCAAGTTGGTGTGAGTCAGGCCAGTGATACGATTGAAGTGAGGACACTGCCTGTTAAAAAGCCTACGGGAAGACATGCTATAAAAGAAAAATGCAAGGAGATAAATGATGGAAAATTAAGACTTTATCTTTTGCCTTTGAAATCACAGTTCATAAATACTGTGAAGAAGATAGAAACATTTCCCTTTGGAAACAGAACATCCATCAAACCTTCAAAATCAGTTATGATCCTTGGCGCAACAGGTTCTGGCAAATCCACCCTGATCAATGGAATGGTCAACTACATCTTAGGTGTCCAGTGGGAGGATGACTTCAGGTTCAAGTTAATCCATGAAGACACATCTAGAAGTCAAGCTGAAAGCCAAACATCTGCTGTTACTGCCTATGAAATGAACTACCAGGATTGTTTCAAGGTTCCATACTCTTTCACTATAATCGACACACCGGGTTTTGGAGACACCAGAGAAATTCATCAGGACAAACAAATCACTGAGCAGATACGAGAATGTTTTTCATCCCCACAGGGGGTTCAGCATATTAACGCAGTGTGCTTTGTGGTTCAGGCTTCCCAAGCTCGACTGACACACACACAGAAGTACGTCTTTGACTCCATTTTGTCCATTTTTGGTAAAGACATAGCCAATAACATCCTAGTCTTGATCACATTTGCAGATGGACAGCGTCCACCGGTTCTGGATGCCGTCACAGAGTCTAACATACCATTCCCCAAACATGAGAAAGAGAGTCCTTTATTTTTCAAATTTAATAATTCAGCACTTTATGCTAATAATGACGAGACTAATAGCAGCGATTGTCTGATGTTTGACAAAATGTTTTGGGACATGGGTGCAAACAGCATGGAGAGGTTTTTTAAGACTTTAGAGAAGATGGATGATAAAAGTTTAACACTAACTAAAGAGGTGCTTGAAGAGCGCAGGCACTTGGAGACGGTAGTGGAAGGACTGCGGCCTCAAATCAGTACTACACTGAGTAAACGTGAAGAAATTAGACAGACCTATGACATTTTAAATAAGCACATTACTGACAAAGAGAGCAACAAAGATTTTGAGTATGAAGTGGACATAACTGAGACAATAAGAGAGAGCATTGCAGGCACCGGCAAGTTCATCACTAACTGCCAGAAATGCAATTTCACCTGTCATTATCCGTGTTCTTTACCAAATGATGAGGATAAGATCGGATGTGCTGCTATGAAGGACGGGGTCTGCAATATTTGTCCCGGTAAGTGTGTGTGGAATATTCACTCCAACCAACAGCACAGATTCATCTATGAAACAAAAAAAGTCAAAAAGACTTATGATGAGCTTAAGAAGAAATATGAAGATGCACAAGGGGAACTGATAACAACTGAGCAAGTGCTTGAGCGGCTTAAGCATGAATTGGATGATGTGACAATCTTGGTTTACAAACTCATTAAAGAGTCTCATGAAAGTATAAAACGACTTGATGAAATCGCCCTCAGACCAAACCCGCTGTCCTCTCCAGAGTACATTGACCTCCTCATTCAGGCTGAAGAACGAGAAGGAAAGCCGGGATGGATGGAGCGAGTGAAGTCACTGTGGGAAGTGAAAGAACAGGCAGTGATGATAGCAAAACTCCAAACCAAAAGTCAAAAGAGAAAATCATCAGAGACACTGTGCCAAAAGAATATCAAAGTTACAAAGCGGACCTAATGAAAAAAAAAAAAATATCAATAGTAAATGTGCTATATGTGGTTCAATCTCGGATACTGAATAACTGTTTTTTGGACCTTTGTATCCGCACAACTGACAACATCTGTTTGGGAATATGATTTTATTATGATGTAATCAAGAATGTTAAAGTGTGTTTTATTCATGTTTCTTTTTATTCTAACTACTTTATTAAAAGCATTTTTGGAAGATAAGCAAAGCATTGACCTGTAACTTTGACTATTTGTATTTAACTGTAACTTCTGATCTCTTTAAAAGTAACTTATGTAATTATAAAAAGAGGAAATGTTAGTAGAGACAGCAGACCACCAATTAAACTATCCATTCATCCATTTTCCAACCCACTGAATCCAAACACAGGGTCATGGGCGTCTGCTGGAGCCAATCCCAGCCAACATAGGGCACAAGACAGGAACCAATCCCAGGCAGGGTGCCAACCCACCGCAGGACACACACAAACACACCCAGCACACACTAGGGCCAATTTAGAATCACCAATCCACCTAACCTGCATGTCTTTGGGAGAAAACCCACGCAGACACGGGGAGAACATGCAAACTCCACGCAGGGAGGACCCGGGAAGCGAACCCGGGTCCCCAGGTCTCCCAACTGCGAGGCAGCAGCGCTACCCACTGCGCCACCATGCCGCCCCCAATTAAACTAGCAAAAATGAAATTTACCACCATATTTAAGGCAGTCTGGCATGATGAAACTGAAGGACAAATGGGCATTGCCCATTCATTTAGGTATGTAGAGGCACACAAGGCCTGTCAATTTTATTCAGTAATTCAATTGTACTTCCCAACCTGCATTCCTAAGTGAATGGCTGAATTGCAGCTCGTACCAACACTTGGTCAGCTTTGTTCTACATCTGATAACAAAAAGGTATAAATCAGAGTTGAGCAGGCACCTCATAGAAGCTCCTTCAGAGAAAAAGGCACCCATAATGACATTCATTTTAAGATTAACTGTGACGGAATATGATGGACAAAATGAGCCACCTACAGTATAAGGCGACACTGGAGATGTGTAACTGGAAGGGACCTTCAAAGCCTGCTACCTTAATCTCTTCTGTCTCTTTTGTGGGGAGCTAACTGCTTAAAAAACACTCTTTATTGGAGACCTGAAAGCTGATGAGCTGCCCATTTTGGGGGAGCTGAAAGGTGATCATCCACTCTTTTATGGATTAGAAGCCATCAATTCTCTGTGGAGCAAAAAGCTCACAAACTTTAATTGTAATGATATAGCTATTATCCATGGAGACTTGCAGCTGGATGAGTTGAATGAGCTCCAAGATCGACTCTGCCAAGTGAAACACAGTGCAAGAGACTGAGCCCAGTCTGAGAAGACTGATTAGCAGTCATATCTAACAAAAACCTGAGAAAGGCACCATCACACCACACCACAGACAAAGGACCATTTAGCTTTCATGCTTCACAAGATGAGATTAGATGGAGTTGGTGTCGTGGACATCTGAGACACCTGCCTTCATTTCATCTTCTCAGGGAGCTGCATGGTGCCTTAATCAGGTGGTGGTGGTGTCACTGGCTGTCACCACAGATGAACCAGAGAAGAGAACAGAGAAAACTGAAGATTAGTGGAGATTGTGGATCCCTGAAGAATCTGATAATTCTGTGCCCATATAGTCTATTAGGAATACAACTAATATGTAGCTACGATAAAGCCATATTAAAATAGTGGGTTTTTAGCACTTTTTAAAAATGTTCCACGGAATTGGCTTGGCAAATTTCTATAGGTAAAGTATTCAGATTTTAGGTGCATAAGAGCAGAAGACCACCTCAACACCTCTTTAAAGCTTGACTATTGGAAATAAAAGCAGAACACCATGCAAAGATGTGAAGTTACGACTTGGAGTGTAGGGGGTCAGGCATTCCAAAATATAGGACAGTACAGATTTATTAAAGCTTTAAAAACCATAAGAAGTATTTTAAAGTCAATTCTGAATGACACAGGCAACAAATATAATTACGCTAAAACTGGTGAGATGTGCTCAGATTTTCTTTTTCTAGTTAAGATTCTGGCTGATGCTTTCTGCACTCATTACAACCGATTAATGTCTTTCTTAGGTAGTCCTGTTAGGAGAGCGTTACAGGAATCTACTCGGCTAAAAATTAAAGCATGAACTACTTTTTCAGTGTCTTGTAAATCTGTTAGAGATTTAAATTTTGATTTATTCTTTAAGTGAAAGAATTCAGTGATAGTAATCTGGTTAATGTGTGATTTAAAGCTTACGTCAGAGGCGATGTTAATTCCTAAATTCTTTACTTCCAACTTAATTTTAAACCTAAGGGATCAAGTTTACTTCCAATATCCTTGTTATAGCCATGTTTTGCAATCACTAAAATGTATGTTTTATCCTTTTTAAGTGTAAGAAAGTTACTATTCATCCAGTTGGAAATACTTATAAGACATTGGATCAGAGAGCCAAGAGCATCATGGTCATCAGGCGCTAGTGATAAGTAGAATTTTGTGAGTGGCAATCTGGAGGACACAGTGGTGGGCCATCAGGGCCTGCAAGGCCTTCTCTGCTGTCCTAAAAAAAATATCTGAATCACAAACTGATGTTAATTATATTTTGTCCATGAATACTTATTAAATAATTCCAAATAGTCTGTCCGCTTCCTTTCATAGCTGTTCCGATGGCTGTGCTGCTTCCAGATATGTATTTTCATATTAAAGCATTTAACCAATCACATTTCAGCAATCATTTGTTGCCAGGCAGGGTCAAAGTCAAAGAAGTCTGCCAGGAGGCCTTCACAATCCGTTCTGCAGGCCCTCGAACACAAAATAGATGTCGATTAAACCGTTGCTTCAACCAATCAGATTTTGAGTTGGTTTCACTAGGGCCCTCTAGCAGGCGTACAGCAACGTCACCGTATTTAGACCCATTGATTGGATAGGATGGTGTAATATAAAAATCTGAATGAGAGCATCATGGGGCAGCTGTACACATTGGTATGTTTGGCGGTGAGCATTCCCGTGTCCACTGCTTCTGTCGAACGGACATTTTCAGCCCTAAAGAGAATTAAAACTTATGCCAGAAATACGACAGGGCAGGTTTGACTTTCAGCATTAGCTTCGATGGCGATAGAAAGGGACTTCGTGATGGAACTGAAGCGCACAGATAATCTGTATGACAGAGTAATTGAACTGTTTTTGAGGAAAGAGAGGAGGATGGATTTTGTTTACAAATAATCCGATTTTTTGGTGAGTGAAATGTTGCGATTTTCCTAAATAATATTGCAAGTTTATGAGTTATTATTGATGTTTTTTATGTGTGTTGGGCTGTAGCTGCAGTAGAAAAGAACTTGTTCACCTCTGGTTTGTCTATTCAATAAAGGCATTTATTGTGGCTATACGAGTTATCTATCTGCGATGCAATGGCTCTTTATACTGTATTTCTGCATATTAAGGTGGTTTTTATAACCATAAATTAGTTTTTGAGGGGCGGGTTGATTCAGATGGAGCACTACTGAATGCATAGGTGTGAAATGCATGGTCCGCCACTGAGAGGACATGATACGAGACAGACTGGTATGCAGCATAAACGATGATTGAATGCAACGTCCGTTACTGGCAGAAACAGAACTTCCGTTGATAACGGCCAAGGAAATTGCACTGGCTATGGAAGCGGCGGACAAAGATGTCGTGGCGTTACAACAGCAACTGCAGATTGTAAGTACTGGAGACGTTAAAGTGCATAAACTCCACGCATCTCAGACTTAGGAGAAGGATAGTGTTTCCTGTTTTTGTTGCGGGGTTAAGCACAATAGTGTTCAGTGCCGTTTCATAACTGCAACATGCAGTTGGTGTCACAAGAGGGGGCATTTAGCGAGGAAATGTTTAATCAGAGCGCAACACAATGAAAAACTAGAAAATAAGTTGACCAGAAAGGATAATTCAGCTAATTTTCTGGAAGATGAAAAGTAGTGAAGCGAGGATGAATAGGCATTCACACTGTACCAACTAACAAGCAACAAAGTTTCACCATATAAAGTCACACTAGAAATAAATGGGCAAAACATTGAAATGGAAATTGACACAGGTGCATCAGTCACCATACTAAGTGAAGAGGCGGGCAGACGACTGGGAGCTGTTGAACTGCAGGAAGCTGATGTGTCATTACGGACATATACTGGAGATTTGGTGCCTGTGTTAGGCAGACTACGGGCTCAAATTAAATTCCAAGAAGAGCAGAAGGAATTGCCTCTGTTGATTGTGAGAGGTAATGGGGCAAATCTCATGGGTCGAGACTGGTTGAGAGAGATTAAACTCAACTGGGGTGAAATATACAGAGTACATACTGTCCCTGAGCCTTTGGAGTCAGTGTTGGAAAGACACAGAATTGTATTCAAGGACGGACTAGGAACACTGGTGGGGACAGAGGCAAAGATTTATGTGGATGGGGAGGTTCAGCCTAGATTCTTTAAAGCTCGTCCATTGCCATACAGTTTGAAAGACAAAGTGGGAAAAGAATTACAGAGACTTCAGAGTGAGGGTATTATAGAACCTGCATATTTTTCAGAGTGGGCTGCGTCGATAATACCCGTAAGTAAAGGCTGATGGAACAATTTGCATCTGTGGAGATTACAAGCTCACTGTAAACCGAGCTTCCAGACTGGATAATTATCCAATTCCCAAAACAGAGGACTTACTGGCAGAGTTAGGAGGTGGTCAGAAGTTTACGAAATTAGACCTCTCCCAGACCTATCAACAGTTAGTGTTAGAACCAGGGTCCCACAAGTTCACCACAATAATTACAACCTTTTTGTTACTTCGCGCCCCCATAGGGGGGCCCGCCCCACATTTTGAGAACCACTGCTCTAAAGTTTTTCCCAAATTGGACCTTCACCAGGGACACCTGCGGATTCCTCTTCACCCTGAAAGTAGAGATTTGACTGCCTTTCTCACCCACAATGGGGTGTTTTGTTATGCCACTGGGTGCCATTTGGCATACTCAGCTCTGACCCCCAGCTATTTTCAGAAGGTGATGTCCACTAACTTTATCACAATTCCTAGGCTAGTCATCTGTCTGGATGACATTGTCATTCATGACTCAACTCCAGCAGCTCATGATGGATGCGTCCGAAGTGTTTTCAAAGTTATTAGCTACTCGTCACCTCACACTGAATGGCAACAAATGTGCATTCTCAGTGCCTTCCATTGAGTTTGTATGGTTTTGTCTGCCTGTCAATGGCCTCTCGCCATTCCAATCTCATGTGGAAGCAATCCAGCGCATCCTCAAGCCCACAAATGCAGCCTGGTAGACCTCACTTCTTGGAATGACTGCCTTCTATCTATCTATCTATCTATCTATCTATCTATCTATCTATCTATCTATCTATCTATCTATCTATCTATCTATCTATCTATCTATCTATCTATCTATCTATCTATCTATCTATCTATCTATCTATCTATCTATCTATCTATCTATCTATCTATCTATCTATCTATCTATGATTTCTGACACAGTACTTCAACACCAAATCCCAATTATGTCACCTACTGAGGAAGAACATTCCTTGTCCCTGGACTCCCAACTGCTCAGAAGTTGTCCATCTCTTGAAGGTACGGCTCATGTCTCCACTTGTCTTTGCTCACTTTGACATCTGTAACCCATCCTTTGTTATGTGGGATGATTCCAGTGAGTCGCTCTCTCACCTACAGAATGGTACTGAATGACCCATTGCCTTCAACTTGCAGGCTATAAGCCCAGCTGAACAGACGCATTTTGTGGGTAAGTGTGAAACTCTAATTTGTGTCTTTACTTGTGAATGGTGGCACTTGTTTCTTTTTGGGTGGGCATTCAAGTTACGTACTGACCCATAGGCACTTATAGCCCTTCCGTCAATATCAGGCACTAGACACAAGCCCCTTAGGATTTACAGCTGGTATAACTTCACATTATAGTTCACCCTGGCCTTGAATTTGCAGTGGCAAATCTGTTGTCCTATGATTCCTCTACTCCACCACAGAACCCGGACTTGACATCAGCAAAACAGAACTTGTTCAAATGCTCCTCTCTCCACTATGAGTCACTGTCTCATTACAGGAGTTTAAACAGGCCTCTCAAAATTACCCTGTGCCCCCGCTATAGATTCTCATTCATACAGGTTGGCCCCATAGATATCATTTTGGCGGAGCTGTCAACATACTACAGCATATGTGCTGAGCTGTCCTGTTGGGATGAATTTTGTGTAACCTGTGGCACTTGCACAGTCAATTGTAGTTGCCTCTGATCTCGGATCCTCACCATGGCTCATAAAGGCTATTTGGGCGTTGTGTGAGTTAAACACTGCTGCCATAATCTTGTGTGCTGACCTGGGATAGATACAGTAGAAAAACTGAACATCTTGTTCATGACTGGTTCTGCCATTGCTCCCCAGCTACAGCCTACAGCGTGGCCAGACCAGCCACGTTTCGTGTTCTATGCTCATATGAACTGTGCACTTTTTTGAAATGAGATATACAACACTGTGTCACGTAAAGAGTTGGTGCATGCATACTGGCCATTGTGCTGACCTCACTTTGTGAAATTAACAATGAGCGCCACCCAGTGGCCTGTTTGACGGTGACACCTAGAGTGACAATTTATTCTGCCCATGACTGTTCTTTCCTTAACCCTGCATGCTCATCCCTCCTCTTCTGATCGACTGATCCTTTGAGCCTTTCCAGGATAACCATGTTGAAGATCTTTCCAGAACCAGACATGAGTGGAATGGACATGTCACCCAAAATAAATATTGTATACAGTATAAATTATAGTGATAAATAATAAAGCATAGGTAATATTCTGCGGTGGGCTAGCGCCCTGCCTAGGGTTTATTTCCTGCATTGAGCCCTGTGTTGGCTGGGATTGGCTCCAACAGACCCTCATGTCCCTGTAGTTAGGCTATAGCGGGTTGGATAATGGATGGACGGATGGATGGAGGTGTAATTACAGAGGGCGCTAGGGGACTGAAAGATTCAAAGTTCTGCCTGAGTGCCATTTAGCCCTGCCACGTAGACCTCAACCTGGCCACAGTTTAGGTGAAGGTTCTTTATGGCGTTCCATGTTTCACACACACACCCCAAAAATGTTCCTGTCAGGCTAATTTGAATTTGTCTCCTTGTATTTGAGTTTTTGGATTTGTTTAGAAGTGGATGGGATGGTGTCCTGTCTGACTCCTGTATCAAATCTAATTCTAATGTCATAGGGTCTGGCCATGCAAATACATTTATACTGTGCTGTGATATTAGGATTTGCAAAAGGCCATATACAATAAAAATATCAAAAGATCAGGAAAGAGTTTCTTTTCTTTAGAGCAAATAGCTAATTTAAATTCAAATAGTTTCCTGGAAATCACGTGTCTAAAGAAGACACAGAAGCTACACCTGTTGGCAGACTGCCAAGCAGACCTTTTAAAAAGCCAGAAGAGCATCAGCTGGGCAGAGCCTGAAACACCTTGAAGTGCTGGGAGTGACAATGGGGGCATCTCTGTGCAAGTAAGAGAAATGTATTTGATTTCTTTATCATCTTGAGTTTATGTTTATTTTACAAAGATGAGGATTAAATTAAATACAACAATATTACTTATGATTTGATGATGCTCTATTTGTTATTTTTAGGATATCATTTTGAAGCAAATATATTCTGGGCTGAATGAAATTTTTGAAATTAAAAGTGTTGCCTTTATTTAAGTTAACCTGAATCAGTACTTTTTATATGCTGTTGACGTGTGAGTTGGTGTCTTTCTCCCCAAAGACGAGTCTAAGTCTCTGTATCTTAGCAAAACCAGTTCTCATTTACTGGAAACAGGACAAGCCATGTTATTTATTGTAGCTGGATCTACCATTCTACTACACAGACACAGCAAACAGGAGGGTCAGGGCCAGGGCAGTGGCCATGTTATAATGATCCCTCCATCACCCATCAGGCGATAGGCACTTATTGCACGTGGCAGCGGTCAGCTTGTAGTTTTTTCTGTGGCGCTGAGACAGACAAGCAGCCCTCAACAGATGCGGCAGTCATGATTATGTGTGTCGTCCCATTAGGGAGTGTCTCAAAAGAGTGCAGAAGTCTCACAATGCATTCACATCTTTTTGGTTTTTACTTGTTTTTTTTTACATGTACACGGTGTTTTATTTTCATTCCACTTTATCAGTTTGGACTATATTGTTAAGTCCATTACATAAAATCCAAACGAAAATCTGTTTTAATTCCAGATTACATTGTGACAAAACTGGAAGTTGAATCCTTTCTCAAGGCACTGTAAAAACAGATTTATTCTTCCATCTTGTAGATAGTGGTCTGACATTGGATTCTTTAAATTTACATTCTTGCTTATTCTCAAAACAAACTTTTTACGTGTACTCCATAATCAATATGGAAAAGTGTCTCATGTCAAACCACAAAAAAATCAACAAAAAGATTAAACATTACCATAAAGTGAAAAAATCTGATACATTGACTTGTAATGGCATGATGAAGAAGAAGATGAAGATAAAATTCAGGTAAACAGCAAACACTTATTGGAAAAGTAAGTCAAAAAGCACACATGACAAAGCGATTTTTCTGCAGTGTGAATTTCTCTGCTTGCAACAGTAATTGAAGTTGACTTTTTATCCATTTTATAAGAATTTCTTGCCCGTGGCATCTTAAAACCTGTTTAACTTGGATGACTTTAAAAACAACAAACGAGGCACAGCTTTCGAGAACCTTGATTGTTCAGTGGCTCTTACATTTTCGACAGTATTGTGAGGTGATAAGTTTGCTCACCACCTTGAAAAAGACCCTGTTTTGTGATATGGCTTTGTCAACACATTGATGAGCTGGCAGAAGACATTGAAGATTAATTACATGAGAGTCTTACCCATTGAATTTATTGCACCACAGCAGAATGAATCAATTGAAAGACGACAATTGTCTGAGCTGTTTGTGTTTGTGCAATACGGCCTTGATAAACTCACAGTTGATAAAAGAAATAACAAATAATGGGGGGGGGGGGGGGGGGGGGGGGGGTTGCCAGTTAGGAATTTCAGCTTACAGAGAGGTGCAGGAGAAGAAAATGTAACAATGGCAAGTCTAACTGTGTTCTTCCTACTTAAGATCCCACTCATAGTGTTCTTTATCAGTTGTTCTAATCAAACAATTCAATCATTTTAAACATTTTAGTGTATGTTTAACTACTAAATAAAGTTTTTTAAGCACTCATAGGGTTTCTATTCCTCATCCATAATAACCAAAAGGGAAAAACACAATAACATGCTATTGTAAAATTAATGTTTATTAGCACATTGATCTCTTAACATCTAAAACTGGATGATGGGCCCCATCTTAGTGAGGACATCTGGCTTCCCCTTAAAAGCATTAGGGAAGGAGGCCTTATTTTGTGAGTGTGTTATAGACCACCCAATGCAACAACCACAGCAATATTTATTTCTATAGCACATTGTCTTACAAATAATGTTGCTCAAAGTGCTTTACATGATGAAGAAAGAGAAAAAATACAAAGTAAATAATTAAAATTAGGGAACACTAATTAACATAAAATAAAAGTAAGGTCTGATGGCCAGGGAGGACACAAAAAAAAAAAAAACTCCAGACGGTTGGAGAAAAAAACAAAATCTGTAGGGGTTCTGAGGACAGGAGACCACCCAGCCCACTCTAGGCATTCTACCTAACATCAATGACCTCAATCAGTCCTCATGGCATTCAGGGTTCTCATGGAAGAACTTGATGATGACGGTCATGTGGACTTCTGGCCTTTAATCCATCAATGTAAGGACATCATGGTGCTTTGATTAGATGGTGGTGGTGCAGATCACCACCACAGAAGATTATGCGCCCCCTCCAATTTGCCAAAATGCAATGGGGAAATTTCGTAACATCAATTTGGCACCCCCTGGATGCTGCGCCCGGGGACAGATGTCCCCCCTTGCCACTCGCTAGCTGCGCCACTGTTGTGGAACCACCATGAATAATAATGATAATTAATTGAATATACAGACCATCAGGATTAAACTAAAATGAAGCTGTGAGAAAGCCATGTTAAAGTAATGTGTTTCAGCAGTGTTTTAAAGTGCTTCTCTGTATTAGCCTGGCGAATTCCTATTGCTAAGCTATTCCAGATTTGAGGTACATAACAGCAGAAGGCCGCCCGCCTCACCACTTCTTGTAAGTTTAGCTCTTGGAATTCTAAACAGACACTCATTTGAAGATCTAAGGTTACGATTTGGAGTGTAAGGTGTTAGACATTCCGATATATAAGATGGAGCGAGATTATTGAAGGCTTTGTAAACCATCAGCACTATTTTAAAGTCAATGCAGACAATAACTTCAATGCACATCTCTGTAGTAAAATTAAAAATGCAAATTTACAGGGCGATATTAAAGCCATGGGGGACTTCAACTACCTGAATTTTAACCGAGATAACCTTGCAAATGGTGGAGTACAAAAGAAGGAGTTTTTAGACGTAATCAGGGACTGTTTTTAACACAATATGTCAAAGCACAAACACAGGGGGACACATGTCTGAATTTAGTATTTTGTAATAATCAGGACAGAATTGAAGGTGTAGAGGTGATTGAACCACTAGGGTCAACTGACCATAATACAATACAATTCTCAGTGTTTTGGAAGAGTGCGAAGGCAGAGATAAAAACTGTTAAGTCTGACTTTGGTAGGGCAACTGTTGAGTAGATGCAGCAAAGACTAAGAAGGATGGGCTGGGATAAGCTTTGAAATGTGGAGACGGTTGAGGAGCAGTGGCACAGGTTTAAAAATGTTTTACATGTAATGCAACACAGGTACATACCTAAATTTGGAATTAATGGGAAATTTAAAAATGTCCACAATGGGTTAATAAAGAGGTGAAAAAGAAACTGCAAAGGAAAAAACAAATTAATAAGGTATATAAGAATAGTAAATTGTAGGGTGTATGAGAATATGAGGGCAACCATTAAGAAGGACATTAGAGAAAATAAAAGACAGAGAGGAATATAGCAGATAAGGCAACTAGCGAGCCAAAGAGATTCTTTCAGTATTTTAGCACTTAAAGAATAGCTAAGGAGGAGGTGAAGTGCATCAGGAGTAGTATAAACTGGCACCAATATCGATCAAAACCTTGACAGGTGTAAGTCCTGCCCCCCTAGATTTGCGGTAGATGTAGCCTAGTTATTGAAAGTTCCATCCTCTTTTCTGTACCTGCTCTGTGTTGTTTTATAGGCATCAGGCATTTTGCCTGTCATCTGAATGGAAAGTGTCGGCCATTTTGACTGTAGTCCGAGAGGAGTGGCCATCTTAGTCATGGTCTGAAAAGGGGCGGGCAGATTTGGAAACCGAGGACGACCTTGGGCCTGTAAGGAAACAAGGTAAGTCAGCTATGGGGCAGAGCAGGGCATCCTAGTCCTAGGTGAGTACAGCCTGCGCAGAAAGTACAGAGAGCATGAGTGACAGACCAAGAGAGAGGATGTACAAGAAGACATTAAAGAGAATCTACTACACTCCAAAGGAGACTGGCAGTTTTGGCAGGATTAACAACCTCTTGAGAAATGTATCAGGTTGTGGAGAAAATATCAAGCGAAAAAATATGTTGGAGTGGATGAGTGGACAATATACCTATAGAGTGTACAAACCAGCATGGGCAAAGTTCAAGAAAAACATAACAATTGTTTCAACTGTCGATGACCAGTGGCAAGCAGATTTGGTAGAGATGTGTTAATACTCAAATATCTGTGATGGATACAAATTTATCCTCGCATGTATCAATGTGCTCTCAAAATATGCTTGGGCTGTGCCATTAAAGGCCAAGACATGGATAGAATTTACTTGGGATTTTAGTTTGATTTTATGACAGGGTAGAGTTCTTAAGAAACTACAGGCAGACTAAGGCAGAGAGTTTCATAACACTTTGGTACAAAAAGTACCAAAACAGAACAATATTTTACATTTTGTCACAAACAGTGAAGTATAAGCAAGTATAGCGGAACAATTCGATAGGACGTTAAAGTCCTGTGAGAACACAAAATAAAAAATAAACAAACAAACCTGCAAACAAGGTGCGGCCCCAGCAGGGAGCCCATTATAAAGTGTTTATGGTAGCACATGCTTTATGTATTTGTCCATCTATTATCCAACCCGCTATATCCTAACTACAGGGTCACAAGGGTCTGCTGGAGCCAATCCCAGCCAACACAGGGCGCAAGGTAGGAAACAAACCCTGGGCAGGGCACCAGCCCACCACAGGGCACACACACACCCACACCCACACTCACTAGGGACAATTTAGAATCGCCAATGCACCTAACATGCATGTCTTTGGACTGTGGGAGGAAACCGGAGCACCCGGAGGAAACCCACGCAGACACGGGGGGAGCATGCACACTCCGCGCAGGGAGGACCCGCGAAGTGAATCCACTGTGCCACCGTGCCACCTTTATATATTTCTATTTCACTAAACTATACAAACCATTCACGCTAACATTCATCTACTAGATGGTCATCCTCTACAATGAAGATCGTATTTTCTAAAGCAATTTATTTTGTTGTTGCAGAATCCATGTTTTGCTTCCTACAGGCATAAAGAAAGGAGATAGGAAAGTGTCACCATGGAGAGCTGCTGTTGTACACCTTAGCAGTGTCAGACTGAGACTCAGGGGATAAGAGAACAGAAAAGGCAGAGAGACAACGGCGAGGTAAAGGAGCCAGTAAGAGCAGGAGACAGAGGAGAGAGAAGACCAATACAAGTGTACAGATGCTGCAGTGTGGAGCTGGCGATTGAGCCAACAGAGACAGACGGACACAGAGAGAGAGAGAGAGAGTCACGGGGAGCCATGTCTAATGAAGCCGAAAATATGTATGGTTATGAAAACTCTTAGCATTTCCTCATCATTAGATTCTGTTTTTCTTTATATTAACATCTTTTATTTTTGTCCTGCTGAAATACTTGTAATAAAGATGTGGCAGTTTTAACTTGATTATTTATTTCTCAACATTTAATTTGTTCTCATTCTTTAGCTTTATGGTTTCAAGTTGGTGATATGTTTTAGGAAAATATACTTAAGAACAGCTTTTCCTTTGGTACACTCTCATGGGGCAGTGAAGAGTTATAACTCACCTGATTACTTCAAGTCATTGTCCTTTGTTCATTTTGTATTTTTTGGAGATTGTAAACAAACTGTTTTCACATTTTGCTTTACTGAGACGGTGGCTGGTGAAGAAACTCACTGGGGGACACGAAGGCAGTCAGCTGTGTGGTGCAAACCACAACCCTTAACTTTCAACCATCTTGGCAGATTTCATTTTAATATCACGGGATGCTTCCCTGCACGCATACATTTTATTACCAAAAGAGAGCACAGAGTCTTACATTATGCGTCATCACTGCAACACCTTCCACGTTTTGCCACAGCAAAAGATAGCATAAGTTGGAGGATCAGGATTCTTGTTTTTTCATTAAATATGTGTTAGAAGATTTTCTAGGTAACAGACTAAATGGCCTTGCCATTAACTCGGTACTTGTTATTATTATAAAATGCCCCTGGCATCTGCGTCACAAAGTAGGTAGCAATTTTCACCTTCAGGGCTTTGCATTTTTCACTTATGCTTTTTAGCATAAATGTCCTCAGAAAAAGAAACAATAGCGTACTCCTTAGCATCACGTATCTGTAAAAATAAAACATCAGGGTGAACTCAAAACACAACCCAACCCACCATCTCAGAGTTAGTCCTTATAGAGCACAGCGATACATCTGAGAATACATTTATATCCATCATTGAATTTTGAGTAATAAGACATCTACGCCAAATCTGGTCATTGATTGTTGAAACAATTGCTCTGTTTTTTAATGCTTTATATTTTTTCCACAACCTAATACATTTCTCCAGAGGCTGTTAATGCTGCCAAAACTGCCAGTCTCCTTGGGAGTGTTCAATCATTAATAAGTACAACAATGGAACAGCAATAGTTTGATGATTAACTAACCACCCCCCCAAATTAGGACCGAGTCAGGATAGTGAATTTTATGACAGGGATGGGAGAAGTGTGTAAAATCAGTTTGGCAAGAGATTCTCTGCAGGACTGTCTCAATCAAATCCCACAGGAAAGCCAAACTACTTAGCATCAGAACAACAAATGATTTGGGGGTTAGATGTGAATGTTATCGTGTGTCCCATTGGTCTGAAGTATGGCTGTTTAGGATTGGTTTGAATCAGAGGCCATTCTATAGCACAATGCATTACTGGTGCAAGGATTTGGACAAAGAATGTATGCATTTGCTTGCTTTACCCCTCCCAATATCTCTTTCTCACCATCATGTTGAAGGAGCATCACACACACCATGAACTGAAAAGAAGACCACATTGAGAAGCACAGCCTAGTAGCCATATTTAGTCAGGCATTCAGCCCATCCTGAAGAAAGCTAGAAATGATAACTTAACTAGACACATTAGGAGTAACTAACAAGTCTGTGTGCCACCTGAAACTACACATCAGCATTTATCAGGTTGTATGGTTGTCAATATTCACTTGTACATTGATTATTGTTGTTATTTTATGAATATTATCAATAATACATTATTTAAAGTTGTAACTTAACTCCTGTTTGTCTTTTACTCTGTAATTTCCTGAGGTTATAGATGTAGAAGGGAAGGTGGGGAGAAGTTATAAAGTACAATACCTTATAAACAGTGGTAAGTCTATGAGATTTGAGATATTCTGACAAAGGCCTCACAATAAAGAATACAAAAAGGGGAAAGTAGAGTAATATAGAACTCTATCAAGACATAATAGTAAGTAAGCTAAACGTGCAAATTAATGGAAGGAATTACTAAGGATAAGTTGAGCAGCTCATGGCAAGAGAAGGAGTTTTACTGAACTGCCAGTACGGGTTCACAAGAGGGAGATCACGTTTTACTAACATGGTAGAATTCTGTGAGGAAGCAACAAAGGGATCTGAGCAGAGTGGTGTGTATGGTATTATTTATCGTGACATTCAGAAAGCATTTGATAAGGTGCCAGATTAGAGGGGATGAGAGGATGGGCATCAAACTAAAATAAGTGGGAGTTCAGGGTGATGTTTTTAGATGGGTGTAGAATATTGGCTCAGGCACAGGAAGCAGGCCAGTGATATGATTGAAGTGAAGACACTGCCCATTAAAAAGCCTATGGGAAGTCATGCTATAAAATGTAAGGAGATAAAAGATGAAAAATTAAGACTTAATCATCCATCCATCCATCCATCCATTTTCCAACCCGCTGAATCCGAATACAGGGTCACGGGGGTCTTCTGGAGCCAATCCCAGCCAACACAAGGCAGGAACCAATCCCGGGCAGGGTGCCAACCCACCGCAGGACATACACAAACACACCCACATACCAAGCACACACTAGGGCCAATTTAGAATCGCCAATCCACCTAACCTGCATGTCTTTGAGAGGAAACCGGAGCGCCCGGAAGAAACCCACGCAGACACGGGGAGAACATGTAAGCTCCACACAGGCAGGACTCAGGTCCCCAGATCTCCCAACTGCGAGGCAGCAGCTCTACCCACTGCGCCACCGTGCCACCAGCTGCTATTTTTAATTTATATAAATGATTTGGAAAATAATATAAGTAACAAGCTGGTTAGGTCTGCAGATAATAAAAAGGATAGGTGGATTGGCAGATAACCTGGAATTTACTAAAACATTACACGTTTGAACTTGCACTTTTTACAGTTTGTTTTACACATTTTTGCATTCAGAAAGACAGTGTTCAGAAGCCATTAAGAAGGCTAACAGAATGTCAGGTTATATAGCGCCTTGATGTGTGGAGTACAAGTCACAGGAGGTTCTGCTCAGGCTTTATAACACACTGATGAGGCCTCCTCTAGAGTCCTGTGTGCAGTTTTGGTCTCCAGGATACAAAAAGGACATAGCAGAGCTAAAAAAAGTCCAAAGATGAGCGGCCAGGCTCAGGGATGAGTTATGAGGAAAGATTAAAAGAGCGGAGCCTTTTCAGTTTAAGCAAATGAAGATTAAGAGGAGACCTGATTAAAGTGTTTAAAATTATGGATCAAGTCTGTGACTTTCAAATGAGTTCATCAAGAACATTGGACCACTGTTCGAAAGTTGTTAATTGGAAATTTCACACAAACATTAGGAAGTGTTTCTTTACAGAGACATGGAATAAGTGGCCAAGTAGTGTGGTAGACTTTAGGGACTTTCAAAATTCAACTTGATGTTATTTTGTGAGAATTAAGTGAATAGGACTGGTGAACTTTGCTGAGCTAAATGGCCAGTTCTTGTCAACATTTTTGTAATGTTAAATGTTTTAACATCCATTGAATAAAAATGAGGGGGAGAAAAGTTGGTCAGTTATCTTCAGACCATCAGAAGGGGTGCAGCAACCTGTACACTGAAAAAAGTATAAAATTGATGTTGTCCCTTCAACGTAAATTTTCTCTTTCAAGCAACTTAAGATTAGTCATTTAGTGTTGCAGCTTGAAATACTGTATTTGGTTTCAGATCTCAATCAAAGTAAAAAAATTTGTTTGTACCAAAGTAAGTTATGGTGGAAGGAATAAACATAAAAATCCTATTTCAGTTAACTTAACATTTTAGGTTGTTCATGTGCTGTGTTTGAGGGGCCGTTTGTATATTCTTTTGGTTGAACTTTCCAGTTTGATGGCTTTCCAACTGCCAAAAAGAAGAACAACTTAAAAAATAGATTTACTTCAGTAACAAAACAAGTGAATTGCACCCAATCGCTCTAAATGATTTTCCTCAACTTAAAAATTTTGAGATCAATAAGCTAAAAAGAACTATATTGGTTCAGATTGAAAATATTAAGTGTGAATCATCACATTTTTTTTTTTCAGTGTAAAACACAACTTTATGGAGCATGTGCAGATGATGGGATGTTGGTGTGAACAGACAGTATTTCTCTATCAGCACTTTGCAAATTCTTCTCCAGTGCTGAGGCCTATTGGCCTGGCTGGGTCTCAACTGGCAGGTTTTGGATAAAATCCTGGAATTGTGTTGGCTCACAGTGTTGGGAAAAGTGTAGCAAATCGAGGTTGTATTGCAAGTTCACTGATTTGGGTTTCCATTTCATTCTTCTCTTTGAATATTATAATGCCTCTGAAGTTTCAGTACATTACAACTATCATCTTCTTCCTCTTAAAGCCTTCACACATTCATGTGGGGTCACTCTGTATTGACATAGCCCCCACTCTTGTTTATTGTAAGAAAGTCAAATGTCCATTTATTTTGGATTGGCAAGCTTTTTATTAACTAGCTGTCCTTCCTGACACCAGCCACAGTTCTCGGTGGTGGGCCTCGGCTTTGACTAAAAAGTCAAAAGCTACAAGGCAGCCGCTTAGTGGTATCTGCCAGTCTCCCAGTTTGGATTCAGAGTAGTTTTCTTTTTCCTGGAAACACCTGACTGCCAGGCCTGGTCTGCCTGCGATCAATTGCAGTTTAGCCTGAGGCTTCAAGGAAGCCAGCTTACTATGGTGGGCCATGTGGAGGCACTGCAGTAGTCTTGACATTATTATGGGTTATTGACCAGTAGATGGGGCCTACACACCTTTTCACATTTTATTGTTATACAACACTGAAACCCAGTGGATTTAATTTGGCTTTATTGACAACAGAAAAAAGACTCTTTCATTTCAAAATGAAAACAAATCTCAGCAAACTGGTCTAAGCTAATTTACAGATACAAAACACACAATGATTGATCTCATAGCTATTACCCCCTGTGATAGGAACGATCCAGAGACATCAAAAAGGTTTGGAGCAGCCACCCGTATATCATGCCCTGGCTGCAAATGGGTAAATGTTTGTGAGTTGTTCACCGGTCAGACTCCAAACCAAAACTAATTTAAGGCTGTTAAAGGTGGCGGCTTTAAAGGCCGAGGCAGGAAGTGACGTCATCAGAACCTGAACCAGAAGTGATGTCATTTGCACCAGAAAGTGACGCCATCGTGTGTGCCTGAACCGGAAGTGATGTCGTCATTGGTGCCAGAACCTTGCAGGAATTTCCTGTGGATGGTCTGCAGAGGATTGTGAGAGAAAGTCAGTGCACCTCGTCACCCCCTGGTTTGGCATGGAACTACTATTATTAAGGCCCTTCAGCTGCCTCCCAATTGCACGTGTGTGACACCTGCTTTAATGTGACACATAACTGGTGCAACCCACTGGTTTAGAAGTCCCATCATTAGTTCAGTGGATGTGATCTGTCTGAGGTGTCACTTAACTGCATCTGGAAGGTTCAACTTGTGGTTAGTCATCATAGTGTCCTGACCTACACAATGATAACAAAGGTACACAGCAAGAAAGTCCATGAAAAATTCAAACAAGAAAATCACCAAGTCAGCAAATTTCCAGTGAAATCAGTTATAGAGAAATGGAAAGCATATGACAGAGATGTAAATCTGCTAGAACACAAAAACTGAAGAACAGGAGTGAGGGGGGCCATTAACAGACTTCTGAGACCTCCGAATGATCTCCACTGAATGATGTTGGAGAGACAGTGCAGGCAACAACTATGCCGAGGGGCTTCATCTGCTGCACCCTTATAGGAGAGAGGCAAAGACAAAGCCACTGTTTTAATTAAAAAACAAGAAAAACAACAACAAACAGGAGGCACGTGGAAGACTCTGAAGGCCGCTGCCCAGAACTGAGTATTTTTGGCCATCAGACTAAATGCTGTGTTACACTCCACATTATCACAAATATACCATTTCCACTGAGAAGCATGGCAGTGGCAACATCAGGCTGTGGAGACGCTCATCTGCAGCAGGACCTGGAAGGCTAGTGAGGGGAAATTGAAGGCAGCAAAATACGGAGGAAAACTTGATGAAGTCTGAAAAGATCCTGTGCCCTGAGAGAAGACAACAAGCCCAAGCATAAAGCCAAAGCAACAGAGGAATGGCTTCAAAACAACAATGTGAAGGTCTTGGAGAGGCCAAGTCAGAGTTCAGATCTCAATCCACCTGAGAATTTGTGGCTGGACTTGACAAAGTCTGTTCACTCACAACCACCATGACACCTGACAGAGCTCAAGAGGAATGAGGAGAAATGGCAGTGCCCTGATGTGCAAAGCTTAAAGAGATCTATCTACTGAGACCCAAGTTTAGAGCTGATAGTAAAGGTGTGTCTACTTAATACTAACTTGAAGGGGTCGATCAACTATACTGGTCTACACCAAAATCCAGCACACATAAAAAAACTGCATTTTATAGATTTAGGTGTGCTAAATCGATTACAGAAATTTGAATTTATCTACCATAAACTATTTCCACAACCTATCATATTTGATTAAAAAAAATAACTTTTTAATAGAATAATTATTTTCCATGTTCAGAATTTTATTTTAAGTATACTTTGAGGTGCAAAACAGCAGTCTTCATCGAGACAATTTCTGAACGCTCACATGACTCGTTCGGCCATTTAAAAAGGGAGTAGCGGTGATTTCGTGGTGAGTAGAGTCCTTGAGGGCTTCAAGGTTTTGAGGTCGGTGTGTGTATACCTTGACCTTGAGAGAGCCCCACAAGAAGAAATCGCATGGAGTGAGAGCAGGTGAACGTGAAGACCACCCAACATCACCGTGTAGGGAGGTCACATCCCCCACAAAACTTTCTTCAAAATTGTTTTTTTTTTTTTTTTTTTAAATTTTTTAAACCATCATCTCTCTAAAATTGGATGTGACAGAGCAATTGTGATTTGGATACAGCATCCTCAAATGTTTAAAGAATGTCAAAAATTTCTAACTGAAGCAGATTTTATTTATTTCTTTATTTATTTGCATATCAGTGTTACAGTAATCTCTCGCTGTATCGCGCTTCGCCTTTCGCGGCTTCACTCTATCGCGGATTTTATATGTAAGCATATTTAAATATATATCGCGGATTTTTTGCTGGTTCGCGGATTTCTGCGGACAATGGGTCTTTTAATTTCTGGTACATGCTTCCTCAGTTGGTTTGCCCAGTTGATTTCATACAAGGGACGCTATTGGCAGATGGCTGAGAAGCTACCCAACGTACTTCTCTCTCTCTCTTGCGCTGACTTTCTCTGATTCTGACGTAGGGGGATTGAGCAGGGGGGCTGTTCGCACACCTAGACGATAAGGACGCTTGTCTAAAAATGCTGAAAGATTATCTTCACGTTGCTACCTTCTGTGCAGCTGCTTCGTGAAGCGACTTGCTGCACGGTGCTTCGCATACTTAAAAGCATGAAGGGTACGTATTGATTTTCGATTGTTTGTTTTTCTCTGTCTCTCTATCTCTATCTCTCTCTCTTTGTCTGCTCCTGACGGAGGGGATGTGAGCTGCTGCCTTCAACAGCTTTGTGCCGCGGTGCTTCGCATACTTAAAAACCAAACAGCCCTATTGATTTGTTTGCTTTCCTCTGTCTTTATGACAGTCTCTGCTCCTGACACGCACTCCTTTGAAGAGGAAGATATGTTTGCATTCTTTTAATTGTGAGACTGAACTGTCATCTCTGTCTTGTTATGGAGCACAATTTAAACTTTTGAAAAAGAGACAAATGTTTGTTTGCAGTGTTTGAATAACGTTCCTGTCTCTCTACAACCTCCTGTGTTTCTGCGCAAATCTGTGACCCAAGCATGACAATATAAAAATAACCATATAAACATATGGTTTCTACTTCGCGGATTTTCTTATTTCGCGGGTGGCTCTGGAACGCAACCCCCGCGATGGAGGAGGGATTACTGTATTTAGTGCTTTATGGCTGAAATTAATTTAGACCATTTTGACGAGATCTGATTTTACTTTGGAATTGAAGACTCTCTTTTTATTGTCAAAAAAAACAAAATTATATCCACTGGGATTCAATGTTATACAAAAAATAAAACGTGAAAACTTCCAAGGAGTAAAGACTTTTTAAAGGCACTGTATGTATAGTGGGGTCTCCTGATCAGATTCAGAAGCCCTAATCATCCATATGTCAGAATTAAACAAAATGTTTGCAGGTCCTGCTCAAAATTAGGAGCTTCTTTAAAGATTTATGTTTTTAAAGTAGACAGATAGATAGATAGATAGATAGATAGATAGATAGATAGATAGATAGATAGATAGATAGATAGATAGATAGATAGATAGATAGATAGATAGATAGATAGATAGATAGATAGATAGATAGATAGATAGATAGATAGATAGATAGATAGATAGATAGATAGATAGATAGATAGATAGATACTTTATTAATCCCAAGGGGAAATTCACATACTCCAGCAGCAGCATACTAGTATTCCATCCAGCCATTTATTGAATCTGCTTCATATAATATTACAGTTATGAAAGCCAAGATCTTTTGTGGCAAAAGTAAGCAAAAGGCAGGATGAAGATGAAGATCAGAGTCCCTAAAGAAAAAATGACAGAGATTTGAGGAGAAAGGCCCACTCTGAACAGATGGAGACTAAACCAATATCATAAGGCAGTGGCCCGGACCACCTATAATACCAGTTCATTGGTACCTCCAATCTGACCAGAATGAGTGAATTTGGTGGCACTCTGTGATGGACTGGCACCTCCACTAGAACTGATTCCTGCCTTTCACCTCATCCTGCTAAGATGAATTTTTGTTCCTCCCTGCAGTCCAGTATTAGAATAAAAAAGATGAAAAAATGGAGAGAACTCATATTTGTAATAAACTGCTAAATTTACATCATTTATATGCTTAATTTCACAGGCTGGGATTGTCATCTCAAGATGGCTCACCTTTGGAGATGGCCGCCCTGGGCCGACCTTTCCAGGTGGGGATGCTCTATGACTGTCGCACTGATTCACTCATTCCAGGTAAGAGAAAATTCAATATTTTATGTTTGCTCTCTCAAACAGACTACCTGCAGTGATACTTTGGGATCCACATTTGACTAAAGTACAATTTTTTTGTTTGTTTAATTTTGTTTTAATCATCAGATGTCATTCTATGGGACTGGGAAAACCTCAAGAAAGACCTCAAAATTAAACCTCAGAGGAACACGCAGGTCAACATCATCACTTTGGACACCTTGGATGAGAAAACTTCCACCTTAAATATGACAGCCTCCCTTAAAGCGAGCTTCTTGTGTGGCTTGATTGAGGTTGATGGAGCTGCCAAGTACCTCAATGACACTAAATCATCCAAACGACAGTCCAAGGTCACCCTGCACTACAGCACGACCACCAGAATGGAGCAGCTCAGCATGAGCCACTTGGGGAATCAGAACGTCGTCTATCCAGAAGTGTTTGAGCAGAAATCGGCCACCCATGTTGTCACAGGCGTGTTGTATGGAGCTCAGGCTTTTTTTGTTTTTGACCAATGGGACACTAAAGAGGAAGAGAACCGAGATAATAAAAGAAAATTAGAAACATTAATTAAAAAATATATTTCCATAGATGGTAAAAGAGACTTAAAAATGACAGATGTTTACAAGGAAACTGCTGATCATCTTAACCTCACATTCTATGGTGATTTTCTCCTTGATCATAATCCTACAAGCTTTCAGGATGCCATGCAGATTTACAACAATTTGCCAAAGCAACTTAGTAAAGATGACAAGCTAGCTGTGCCCATCCAGGTCTGGTTATACCCACTGAAACATCTCAACTCACGGGCTGCTAGGCTTGTTCAAGAGATCAGTGTGGCACTCGTGTCCAAATCTCAGGAGGTCCTGGAAGAATTAGATGATCACATCATGAGGTGTAATGACATCATGAAGGACGTTGTTGTCAATAACTTTCCTATAATTAGGAAAAATGCAAATGACTTCAAATCAATGCTTAATCAATTTAAATATACCTTCCAGAATGAACTGGCAAGGGTCTTGCCAAATATCAGGGCGGGTGACGCAAGTGAAGGAGAGCTGGCCAACATTCTGAAGAAGAAGGAAGAGTCGCCATTTAAGAAGTGTATCATAACAGCATGGCTGGATAAAAGAGAAAAGGAAATCACTATGCTCAGAAGTTTCTTTAATCGAATTAATGAAATAAAACTTGATATTGTTATGAATGACCTGGATACATTAATTTACAATACTAGTATTAAAAATATTGTCTGCTTGACTTTCACTTCACTCCATGTGTGTCAGCTATACATGTCAGAAATGGAACGCTATCTTCAAGCCCCTTCTAGGATGTTCTCATATCATCTGTCAGAGCCAAGTGAAGAGTTAATCATCCAGAATTTCAGACAGCATTCCCAGCGTTTCATTGAGTTTGCTGAAATTAACCAAAGTAGCAAGACAACGAGATTTCTCGTTCACTCCATCCCTGATGTAAAATATTTTGGGGCAACAATCTATTTGTATAAATGTGGGCGTCTCATCAACCAGAACTTTCAGCTTCCATTGAAACCTGAGACTCTTGTGGTTGACTCCCAAACAGAAGACAGAGTAACCCTAAAGTTAAGACCATCAATATGTGACTTAGAAGGGTACAGAGTGGAATATAAGCGACTAGAAGATGAAGAGTGGAAGACTATCAGCACAACTGATACAAATATAAAATTTACCATCACAAAGTTACGTCCAGCTTCAACATATCAATTCAGACACAGAGCCATTTGTCAAGTTGGTGTGAGTCAGGCCAGTGGTATGATTGAAGTGAGGACACTGCCCATTAAAAAGCCTACGGGAAGTCATGCTATAAAATGTAATCTTCCATCGATCCATCCATTATCCAACCCGCTGAATCTGAACACAGGGTCACGGGGGTCTGCTGGAGCCAATCTCAGCCAACACAGGGCGCAAGGCAGGGAACCAATCCCAGGCAGGGCGCCAACCCACCACAGAAGACTTAATCTTTTGCCTTTGAAATCACAGTTCATAAATACTGTGAAGAAGATAGAAACATATCCCTATGAAAACAGAACATCCATCAAACCTTCAAAAACAATTATGGTCCTTGGAGCAACCGGTTCTGGCAAATCCACCCTGATCAACGGAATGGTCAACTACATCTTAGGTGTCCAGTGGGAGGATGACTTCAGGTATGACTTAACCTATGAAGAAACATCTAGGAGTCAAGCTGAAAGCCAAACGTCTGCTGTCACTGCCTATGAAATGAACTACCAGGATTTTTTCAGGGTCCCATACTCCTTCACTATAGTCGACACACCAGGTTTTGGAGACACCAGAGGAATTCAGCAGGACAAACAAATCACTGAGCAGATACAAGAATGTTTTTCATCCCCACAGGGGGTTCAGCACATTACCGCAGTGTGCTTTGTAGTTCAGGCTTCCCAAGCTCGATTGACACACACACAGAAATACATCTTTGAGTCCATTTTGTCCATTTTTGGTAAAGACATTGCCAAAAACATCCTGGTCCTGATCACATTTGCTGATGGACGGCGTCCACCAGTTGTCGATGCCATCACAGAGTTTAACATCCCGTTTCCCAAAGATGGCAAAGGAAGCCCGATTATTTTCAAATTTAATAATTCGGCCCTTTTTGCTAATAGTGACGAGACTAACAGCAGTGATGGTCTGATGTTTGACAAAATATTTTGGGACATGGGTGCAAAGAGCATGGAGAGGTTTTTTAAGGCTTTAGACAAGATGGATGATCAAAGTTTAGCATTATCTAAAGAGGTGCTTGAAGAGCGCAAGCGCTTGGAGATGATAGTGGAAAGATTGCGGCCTCAAATCAGTACTGCACTGAGTAAACATGAAGAGATTAGACAAACGTGTGAAATTTTTGATAAGCACATTACTGACAAAGAGAGCAACAAGGATTTTGAGTATGAAGTGGATGATGAGCTTAAGAAGAAATATGAACAAGCACAAGGGGAATTGATGACAACTGAGCAAGTGGTTGAGCGACTTCTGCATGAACAGGATGATGTGACAAACTTGATTTACAAACTCATTACAGAGTCTCATGAAAGTATTAAACGACTTGATAAAATCGCCCTCAGACCAAACCCGCTCTCCTCTCCAGAGTACATTGAGCTCCTCATTCAGGATGAAGAACGAGAGGCAAAGCCAGGATGGATGAAGCGAGTGAAGTCACTGCAGGAAGTGAAAGAAAAGGCAGAAATAATAGCTAATCTCAGTAGAAATGAAGAACTCTCACCAAGTGTCCAAGCCAAAAGTCAAAAGAGAAAATCATCAGAGCCAATGTACCCACAGAATATCAAAGTTACAAAGCGGACCTTCTGAAAACAAAATTAAAAATTGTCAAAAGTTAATTTGCTATATGTGGTTCAATCTCGGATACTGAATAACTGTCTTTTGGACCTTTATATCCACACAACTGATGACATCTGTTTGGGAATTTGATTTTATTATGATGTAATCAAGAATGTTAAAGTGTGTTTTATTCATCTACTTTATTGAAACCATTTTTAGAAGAAAAGCAATGCATTGACCTGTAACTTTGACTATTTGTATTTTACTGTAACTTCTGATCTCTGTAAAAGTAACTTATGTAATCACAATAAGAGGAAATGTTAGTAGAGACAGCAGACCACCAATGAAACATGCAAAAAAGAAAGTTGCCACCACGTTAAGGCAGTCTGGCATGATGAAACAGAAGGACAAAGTGGGCATTGCCCATTCATTTAGGTTCATAGTGGCACACAAGGCCTGTTCAGATAGTAGATTCAATTTAGAAATTCAGCTTTACTTCCCAGTCTGCATTCCTAAGTAAATGGGTGAATGGCAGATCGTACCAACACTTGGTCAGCTTTGATCTACATCTGAAAACAAAGGTGTAAATCAGAGTTGAGCGGGCACCTTGTAGAAACTCCTTCAGACAACAAGGCACCCAAAATGACATTCATTTTATGATTAACTGTGACTGGACATGATGGACAAAATGAGCCACCAACAGTATAAGGCAACACTGGAGATATGTAACTGGAAGGGACCTTCAAATCTAGCTACATTAATCTCTTCTGTCTCTTTTGGGGGGAGCTAAAGACTCAAAATACACTCTTTATTGGAGACCTGAAAGCTGATGAGCCGTCCTTTTTGAGGGAGCTAAGAGCTGATCACCCAATCTTTTAGGGATGAGAAGCCACCAGATCTCCGTCGAGCAAAAAGCTCACACACTTTCATTGTAATGGTAGCTATTACCCATGGAGCCTTGGAGCTGGATGAGTTAAATGACCTCTACGATCAAATCTGCCAAGCCAAACTCTGGGCAAGAGACTGAGCCCAGTCTGAGAAGACTGATTAGCAGTCATAACTTTAAGGAGGAACTTCAGTGCCTACACTCTTCTACCAGAAAGGACCTAACAACAAGCTGAGAAAGGCAGCATCACACCACACCACAGACAAAGGACCATTTGTTTTTCATGCTTCACAAGATGAGATTAGATGGAGTTGTTATGGTGGACAGCTGAGATGCCTGCCTTCATTTCATCTTCTCAGGGTGCAGCATGGTGCCCTAATCAGGTGGTGGCAGCGCAGATTGTCACCATAGAAGAACCAAAAAATAAAACAACAGAGAAATTTGGAGATTAGTGGAGATTGTGGATTCCTGAAGAATCTGATCATTTTGTGCCCCTATACTCTATTAGAAACACAACTAATATGTAGCTACGATAAAGCCATATTAAAATAGTGAGTTTTTAGCACTTTTTTAAAAATGACCAACGGAATTGGCTTGATGAATTTCTATAGGTAAAGTATTCAGATTTTAGGTGCATAACAGCAGAAGGCCACCTCAACACCTCATTTAAGGTTGACTCTTGGTATTAAAAGCAGACCACCTTTCAAAGATCTGAGGTTAGGACTTGGAGTGTAGCGGGTCAGGCATTCCAAAATATAGGACGGCACAGATTATTTAAAACTATATAAACCAGAAGTTTGGGCGGCACGGTGGCACAGTGGGTAGCGCTGCTGCCTCGCAGTTGGGAGACCTGGGGACCTGGGTTCGCTTCCCGGGTCCTCCCTGCGTGGAGTTTGCATGTTCTCCCCGTGTCTGTGTGGGTTTCCTCCGGGCGCTCCGGTTTCCTCCCACAGTCCAAAGACATGCAGGTTAGGTGGATTGGCGATTCTAAATTGGCACTGGGTGTGTTTGTGTGTGTCCTGCCCAGGATTGGTTCCTGCCCTGTGTTGGCTGGGATTGGCTCCAGCAGACCCCCGTGACCCTGTGTTCAGATTCAGCGGGTTGGAAAATGGATGAGATGGATAAACCAGAAGTTGCATTTTAAAGTCAATTCTGAATGACACAAGCAACCAGTATAATTACGCTAAAACTGGTGAGATGTGCTCAGATTTTCTATTTCTAGTTATGATTCTGGCTGATACTTTCAGCACTCATTACAACTGATTGACGTCTTTCTTAGGTAGTCCTGTTAGAAGAGCGCTACAGAAATTTACTCGGCTGAAAATTAAAGCATGAACTACTTTTTCAGGGTCTTGTAAATCTGTTAGAGATTTAACTTTTGATTTATTCTTTATGTATAACAAAGCAGCCATAGTAATCTGGTTAATGTGTGATTTAAAGCTTACGTCAGAGGCGATGTTAACCTCTAAATTCTTTACTTCCGACTTAATTTTAAAACTAAGGGATCAAGTTTACTTACAAAATCCTCACTATATCCATGTTTGCCAATCACTTAGATTTATGTTTTATCCTTATTAAGTGTAAGAAAGTTACTACTCACCTTGTTGGAAATACTGCTAAGACATTTGATCAGAGAGCCAAGAACATCATGGTCATCAGGCGCTAGTGATAAATGGAGTTGTGTGTCGTCTGCATAGCTGTGGTAGCTCACCTTGTGCTTTGTGATAATCTGACCTCATGGAAGCATGGAGACTGACCCAGAATAGACCCTTGTGGTACACCATATACAATATCATGTATCTCCAAATTACAATCACCACAACTAACAAAGAGTTTTCTACCTGTTAAGTAAGAATGAAACTAATTTATGATGCTGCCAGAGAGGCCCACTCATTGACTAAAGTGATTTTAAAGAATACTGTGATCAATGGTGTCAAAATCTGCGCTCAAGTCTAAGAGAAGGAGAACAAAAATATGGCCTCTGACCACATTAATTCACAAATCCTTTACTATTTTAACCAGTGAAGTTTTTGTACTGTGATTTGTTCTAAACCCTGACTGAAATGGGTGGCGCGGTGGTAGCGCTGCTGCCTCGCAGTAAAGAGATCTGGGTTCGCTTCCAGGGTCTTCCCTTTGTGGAGTTTGCATGTTCTCTTATGATTTTTTGTCCACTGCAGAGTGTTACTGTTTGGGAGGGGAAGGCTACAAAAAAAAAAAAAAATACCTAACGATGATATAAGTGGGTGTTTATTTAATCTTACAGTGGGTACGGAAAGTATTCAGACCCCCTTCAATTTTTCACTCTTTGTTATATTGCAGCCATTTGCTAAAATCATTTAAGTTAATTTTTTTCCTCATTAATGTACACACAGCACTCCATAATGACAGACAAAAAAAGCATTTTTGAAATTGTTGCAGATTTATTAAAAAAGAAAAACTGAAATATCACATGGTCCTAAGTATTCAGACCCTTTGCTGTGACACTCATATATTTAACTCCGGTGCTTTCCATTTCTTCTGATCATCCTTGAGATCACCTTCATTTGAGTCCAGCTGTGTTTGATTATACTGATTGGACTTGATTAGGAAAGTCACACACCTGTCTATAGAAGACCTTACAGCTCACAATGCATGTCAGAGCAAATGAGAATCATGAGGTCAAAGGAACTGCCTGAAGAGCTCAGAGACAGAATTGTGGCAAGGCACAGATCTGGCCAAGGTTACAAGAAAATTTCTGCTGCACTTAAGGTTCCCAAGAGCACAGTGGCCTCCATAATCCTTAATTGGAAGACGTTTGGGACGACCAGAACCCTTCCTAGAGTTGGCCGCCCGGCCAAGCTGAGCTACCGGGGGAGAAGAGCCTTGGTGAGAGAGGTAAAGAAGAACCCAAAGATCACTTTGGCTGAGCTCCAGAGATGCAGTCAGGAGATGGGAGAAAGTTGTAGAAAGTCAACCATCACTGCAGCCCCTCCACCAGTCAGGGCTTTATGGCAGAGTGGCCTGTCGGAAGCCTCTCCTCAGTGCAAGACACATGACAGCCCGTATGGAGTTTGCTAAAAGACACCTGAAGGACACTGAGATGGTGAGAAATAAGATTCTCTGGTCTGATGAGACCAAGATAGAACTTTTTGGCCTTAATTCTAAGCGGTATGTATGGAGACAACCAGGCACTGCTCATCACTTGTCCAATACAGTCCCCACAGTGAAGCATGGCGGTGGCAGCATCATGCTGTGGGGGTGTTTTTCAGCTGCAGGGACAGGACGACTGGTTGCAATCGAGGGAAAGATGAATGCGGCCAAGTACAGGGATATCCTGGACAAAAACCTTCTCCAGAGTGCTAAGGACCTCAGACTGGGCCGAAGGTTTACTTTCCAACAAGACAATGACCCTAAGCACACAGCTAAAATAACGAAGGAGTGGCTTCACAACAACTCTGTGACTGTTCTTGAATGGCCCAGCCAGAGCCCTGACTTAAACCCAACTGAGCATCTCTGGAGAGACCTAAAAATGGCTGTCCACCAACGTTTACCATCCAACCTGACAGAACTGGAGAGGATCTGCAAGGAGGAATGGCAGAGGATCCCCAAATCCAGGTGTGAAAAACTTGTTGCATCTTTCCCAAGAAGACTCATGGCTGTATTAGCTCAAAAGGGTGCTTCTACTAAATACTGAGGAAAGGGTCTGAATACTTAGGACCATGTGATATTTCAGTTTTTCTTTTTTAATAAATCTGCAACAATTTCAAAAATGATTTTTTTCTCTGTCAATATGGGGTGCTGTGTGTACATTAATGAGGGAAAAAATTAATTTACATGATTTTACCAAATGGCTGCAATATGACAGAGTTAAAAATTGAAGGGGGTCTGAATACTTTCTGTACCCACTGTATAACCGGCTAATGCACAAAGAGAGTCAGTTGTACAGTAGATGTACACATTTGATTTAAATTAGGGCAACTTAATTCAAAGAAATTGAAAAAGGCATAATTACAGTATACTAAGTAGGTCCTACGGCTTCTTTTTTCAATAAACTCTTGTTGTAATTGCGAGATAAGAACTTTAGTTCTACACCTTTGTTTTATGGAGACCTTCTTATTTCAATTAGATAGAAATATGTGTCATAATTTTATTACAACAGCAGCATTTTTTTCTGTAGCACATTTTCATACAGGGCGGCACGGTGGCGCAGTGGCTCGCAGTTAGGAGACCTGGGTTCACTTCCCGGGTCCTCCCTGTGTGGAATTTGCATGTTCTCCCGGTGTCTGCGTGGGTTTCCTCCCACAGTCCAAAGACATGCAGGTTTAGGTGCATTGGCGATCCTAAATTGTCCCGTGTGTGTTTGTACCCTACGGTGGGATGGCGCCCTGCCCGGGATTTGTTCCTGCCTTGTGCCCTGTGCTGGCTGGGATTGACCCCAGAAGACCCCTGTGACCCTGTGTTAGAATATAGCGGGTTGGGTAATGACTGACTGACCTGACTGAAACTTATCAAGAATAGAATGTTTATTCAAGTAACCATTGAGCTGATTAATAGCTGCCTTTTCTAGAATCTTACTTAAAAAAGGCTGGTTTGAAATTCGAAAGACAGAGGAGTCGAGATTGCTTTTTATGACTAGGGGGTTTAACAAATGCAGTCTTTTCAGGAAAGACCCCCTTATCTAATGATGAGTTCACTATGTCAAGTATAACATCAATAAGAACATCAGAGATTTCTTTAAAAAAGCCTGTTGTACTGGTCAGAGACGCAGGTGGAGGGTTTCAATTAAGAAAATCTTTTTTTGTATTAATGTTGCTAATAATAGTGGAGCTAACTTCATTAATTTTTTAATAATATTCAGTTAATTAACCATCAGGGCCTTCTACTTTCCCACTCTGAAACGAGTTTATAGTGTCTAGTAGTTCTGAGAGTGTCAGAGGTTTGTCCAGCTCCTATGCACTAAGAGTATCTCGCTGTGGTATCTGTAATGCATCAAAAACTCATTAGATTGTCTTGTCTTCTTTAAAGTGAGTAGAATATAAGGACTTATAGTACACACTAAACATGTGCGTTATATTTTTATAGTGAGCGATTTTATCTTCGTATTTGTTGGTGATCACTGTTATTGCATTGTCAACTTCCTCCTTGTGGATTTGTGGAGCTAAGATTTTATTAGCCTTCTCTCTGTGTTCATAGTAATGATCTCACGATTTAAAGATGTTTTTCTGTTTCTTTTGTTGTCAAGAGGTTGAATTCTGATTGCAAAGTCTGTCTTTTCTTATAAAGTATCTCATTTGGAGACCTGCCATATTCTTGATCTCTGCTGGTAATTTTATTGATTAAATCTGATGCCTTCTTGGTCTCCCATTTATTTTTGTGGGAAAGATATGAGATAATCTGTCCTCTTAAAAATGCCTTCAGAGTTTCCCAGAATATTCCTGCAGAGACTAAAATCATGTTGTTTAACAAATATGCTTGGTGAAACACTGCCTGTTGTGCAGTCAGTCAGTCATTGTCCAACCCGCCATATCCTAACACAGGGTCACGGGGGTCTGCTAGAGCCAATCCCAGCCAACACAGGGCACAAGGCAGGAACAAACCCTGGGCAGGGCGCCAGCCCACCTCAGGCCTGTTGTGCATCTCTTACGAAATTCAAAACAATGTTAGGAAGGCTCCACAATCTGTACTAAGCCCTCCTTTCTCTGCTGTTCTTTTTATGGTTTTCTGAGGTGGCGATCTGTACCACCACCACCTGATCAAAGCACCATACTGGATGCTTCCAGAGGCCTTAATCCTTCCTTAGATAACCTTTGATGAGGCACTACCTCCCCCCAAACCCTAGATGGCATCCTCTCTGGGATCTGGCGGTACCCTGGATCCCTGCAGGGCATCCTGGAACTTGGAGTTCGGTTACACAGCCCTGTTGGGTGCTGTGGGTGCTGCCAGGGGGAGATGTAAAAGAACAGAAGGACTCATGACGTATTTGTAGCCCAGAAGAACTCCTAGGTCACGAGAATGGGAATCATGAAATACTTCCGGGCTGAAGAAAGTCCAATTCTCTGTCTGACCCAGAAGTGCTAGCAAGTCACCAGAGTGGAAGGAGAAGCACTTCCAGGTCAAGGACTATATAAGGGACTGTTGGAGATCCAGCAAGGCAGCTGGAGTCGGGTGGAAGAGGATGGAGCTTGCGAGAGAGGAGTGGAGGCGACAGAAAAAAAAATTAAAGAAAGGACTGTGAGTGATTGGTGCACTGTGCTGTGTGTACAGAGCGGAAAATGATAAACATGTGCGTTTTGGACATTGGCAGTCTTGGTGTCTGTCTGTGTCGCAGCTGATCTTCCACAACTGCTCAAAAAAATGAAGGGAACACTTGATCATCGACATCTAACAGTAAGTCAATGAAGCTTCAGAGATACCATGAGATGGGCTGTTATACAAGGAAAACTGGACAGGTCTTCAAACGGGCATCAACCCAGCAGCAGGACTGGTATATGCTCCTTTGAGCGGGTAGGAACAGGAGGGTCAATTCCAGAGTCCTACAAAATGACCTCCATCTGGCCACTGGTGTGTATATTTCTGACTAAACTGTTAGACTTCATGAGGGTGGCATGAGGGCCCGATGTCGCCTAGTAGGACCTGTGCTCACAGACAATCACCATGCAACTCGATTGGCATACTCCAGAGAATATGTCCTCACAGGTGGCCCAGTGGAAGTGCTGCTGCTTTGCAATAAGGTGATTGTGGGTTCACTTCCTGGTTCCTCCCTGTGTGGATAGTGCTTTGAGTATTAAGAAAAGTGCTATATTAATGTAATGAATGAATTATTATACACAATTGGTTGCTCCATCATTGGTGGGTTGTTCTCTTCACAGATGAGAGCAGGTTCACACCGAGCACATTTGACAGACATGAAAGAGTCCGGATATGGCCAAGGTAAATGTTAAACATCTTGCAGCATGACTATTTTGTTGATGGGTCAGTGATGGTCTGGGCAGCTATACCATGGAGGGTCTCACAGACATCCATGTGCTAAGTTACGCTACCCTGACTGCAAGAACCAGGATGAAATCCTCAGAGACATTGTCAGACCTTATGCTGGTGCAGTGGGCCCTGACTTACTCTTGGTGCAGGTCAATGACAAAAGCATTGATGCCATTGACTTGCCCGCACGTCCACCAGACCTGAATCCAACTGAGAGCCTGTGGGACATTATGTATTAGTACATGCGATGCCACCAAGTAACACCACAGACTGTCCAGGAGGATCCAGGTGTGGAGGAGATCCCCGAGGACACCATCTGCCATCTCATTAGGAGCAGGCCCAGACGATGCCAGGAGGGCATACAGGCACATGGGGGCCATCCACACTACTGAGTCACATTAGCAGTGGCTGTGATGAAATTCCTACAAGTCGGATCAGCCTGTGATTTCAGTTTTTGACTTTGATTTTCAGTGTGATTTTGAATCATTCCTCAATGGGTTGGTGATTTTGGTTTCCATTGACCGTTGTTAAGATCAAATCTGTTCTCACTGAATTACAAATTATTGCTCAGTAAAGATTATCCACTTGAATAATTTTGTTCATCAAGATCTATTGTGGTGTACAAAATTTATTAATTTTGGTCTATATGTTCATTATATTTTGTTCAAGACAAAACAACTGTTGAAATTAATACTTGGATGGACAGTTAAGATCAAAGACAATCTGTTTTCCTAAATCATAGTACCATTTGTTTGAACTGACCGGAAATTCAGGAGATGCCTTAGGTAATTGATTACTTTAAAACCTGGGTATCTGGGACAACAAGTTGCTAAATTGGTTTACAACCTGGGAAAGTAAGACATACCAGTAGGTACTAAGCAACATCTTTATTATTCGTTGGGAAAACGGACGAGTGACTTAATTCTTCATTTTGACAGCAGCCAATCAGAATATCTAACAATCACATTTTGCAAAACCCCCCAGTAGAATTTAATAAGACCTCATCTAAAGACAGAAGAAGAAGAGAACTGAGCGATGTCAGAAGAGAACAGAGTGACATCAACGTGCGGCCATTTCCATCTGATCGTCAGAAAAGCATCTAATGAACAAATATACAGTAAGTGCGAGATCACAAGCCACCTGTGACATTCATTCTTGTCATCTTTGCTTTTTCGTAAGCTTTTTCTAAAAACTATATACAGTATATCAAGACTTTACTATCAGTCTTAATTTCTATTTTTCTTTGTTCTACTGGTATTATTATTCCTGTAATAAATACCATGCTACTTTTAAATTTATATGTGTTGTCTTAATGTCTAGTCTGATTGAAGTAATAAGGTAGATTTCTTTTAGCACCTAGTGCAGACTGAGTTTCGCCATACGCTATGTGCTGTGAGGTTTATTAAGGCTGAGGGTGAGAGCTCCAGCCAATAGTAGGGAACAGTATGTAAAGTAAGGCATTCTTTCCTGATAAATGGCCTACAGTCAAGAGTGCTAAGCCTTTGTACGTCTGAATATATTCTTGGAGACCAAAGGTAATTTTTATGTCTGAGATATCTTTAAAACATTGTATGATGTTTGTGCCGATAATAAGTAAGTCTCTTGCAATGCTGAGAGAATGACAGGCTGTGTTATTCCTAAAGCACTTGTGTGGTTTAAAGTGCTAGAGGTTAACCAGCTGTGTGTGGGTCATTCATGGGGCACTGTTGTGGTTAGGGTCTGTGTGTATGTGTATATCTCTGTATGTGTGTGATAATTTTAAGATGCCTCAGTAGACCAACCTGATGAATGCACTATCCCCTAGATAAAGGGTAAGTAGAGGTGCTAATACAAGATCTGATGTATGATTTAATGTTCCTTTCATTTTTTTGAGCAGTACGTATTTCTGGCTCGATGCACAAATTAAGGATTTAATCTTCAACTGTAAACGTAGACTGGCTATCAAATGTCTACATGCGCCCTCACACAATAAGTATGACCTAGCAGCAGAACAAAAATTAGACTCTTTGGTGCCAGTAATTCATGAAACAATGCCTATCGAATCTCCAAACAGTGCCAGAACACTTCCTGGTTATCTAATCAGGCTACCACTGGTTTTCAGCACCTATCTAACAGAAATGATGATATCGTCAAGGCAGTTAGCTTTATTACGTTTTATTAATGTGATGTTCAACCAAACCCATCTGCTGGGACTTGAATTAGATTGCTGGTCTGTTGCTCAAGATCTGTTTATTGCTTATAAAGAGAATATGCTTGATCTTCAATAACAAAATGCCCCACATGATTAATTATGAGACTTGATTGAAATATTGGCACTTAACAGATGGTATAAATCTATGATTTTGAAACTGGTTAGTAATGCTGAAGTACCTGTATCTGTTTTATGATGTACGAGCTGTATATACCCGGCATTGCCCGTGGCAGAAGTAACCTAATCGGTCAAACACTTACATATATACCAAAGTAAACCTAATCGGTCAAACAGTTACATATATAAAAAAAACCGAACCTAATCGGACAAACAGCTTCATATATACAGAAGCGAACCTAATTGGTCAAACAGTTATGCATGTGCAGAATAATTTTACAAAGATTATGCGTGTTAACAATCATTAAAAAGAAAAGATTGAGGAACTCTTCTTCTATATGTGATGAAGCTGGATGAAGCTGACTTGACGAAGACGTAGGTGGCATAGATTGGTTTTTCTAAAACAGAAGAAAAAAATGAGTATCTATTATTATTTTAAATTAGAATGAAAATGAGAACCTTGATTAGAGATAGATTATCCGTATTAAAATATGTGCATGAATAAACTTTTGCTAACTCTCTAGCAAAAGTTTATTCATACAAATTGGCATGGGATGGCTTTGTGAAAAAGTAAAAATTAGATAAAAATAAATTGAGAATGCGTACTTCCATTTGACTGAGATTATGTGTAATGATGAAAAAAAAGTTTAGTATGTTTTTTTTTCCATACGGGAAGGATGTAAAACCTTACATAGGCACCCTTCAGCCCGTACTGAAGGGTAGTGTCAGATTGTTACTGACTAAAAAACACCCTTTTTATTCCACAGCTACCCCAAAAACCACTATTAGGCATTACTTTGGGGTGGCAGTAGTTTAGTTATGAAACAGCTGGGTCCTGAAAAAAATCTGTCTGATTAGTGGCTTCATCACATATAGAAGAAGAGTTCCTCAATCTTTTCTTTTTAATGATTGTTAACACGCATAATGTTTGTAAAATCATTCTGCACATGCATAACTGTTTGACCAATTAGGTTCGCTTCTGTATATATGAAGCTGTTTGATCGATTAGGTTTGCTTTTGTATTTATGTAACTGTTTGACCAATTAGGTTTGCTTATGTATATAGATTAGCTGTTTGTCCGATTAGGTTCGGTTTTTTTATATATGTAACTGTTTGACCGATTAGGTTTACTTTGGTATATATGTAAGTGTTTGACCGATTAGGTTACTTCTGCCCCGGGCAACGCCGGGTATATACAGCTCGTATATATATATATATATAGCAAAATACCCGCGCTTCGCAGCGGAGAAGTAGTGTGTTAAAGAGGTTATGAAAAAAAAAGGAAACATTTTAAAAATAACGTAACATGATTGTCAATGTAATTGTGTTGTCATTGTTATAACTGTTGCTGTCTTTTATATATATATATATATATATATATATATAGATATAGATATATATATATATATATATTATATATATAATATACACACACACATAAACATTTATATACATATATATACATATCTACATATACACATCTACATATATATACACACACATACATAAACACACACATAAGACTTACTGAGTGAAACGGGCTTTCATTGACAATCATGTTACGTTATTTTTAAAATGTTTCCTTTTTTTTTTATAACCTCTTTAACACACTACTTCTCCGCTGCGAAGCGCGGGTATTTTGCTAGTATATATATATATATATATATATATATATATATATATATATATATATATATATATATATATATATACATATACACACATACATGCAGTTTTAATAACACAGAAATCAATATAAACATTAACATCATTATCATATGAGAATATGAAGTAATATATAAGAAGCACATTTCATATAAATATAAATTATTAAACAGTAAAATCTTCTTCTGTAATTTGCTACCGTGGCAATTTGTGTGTCTGTCCAGGATTTTAAATGACCTGTAGCTCGCAAACCGTTTCACCTATACACTTGAAATGTGGTACACATATAGTACGTCACGTCTACTATCCGCTTTATGGGTGATGATTGTTTTAGTCTTTTTATCTTTATTTTATTTTATTGTACAATCAAGTCCTATCTGCGCACAGCAGGGCAGCCGTGGGCGGATGCGTATGGTGTATTCACTCCATGTTATCGTGCATTGCGCTGTCAGTGGTATTTTGATAAAAGAATTTGAACAACATATAAGAAGCGTATAAATTATTAAACAGTAAAACATTAACATTTAAGAAGTAAAGTTACATGAAGTACTACTGCAGTGCCTTCGGGTATACCTCATTTTTTGTTTGCCCATTACATGCTTAAATGTATACATTTTTTGGTGCACCTACCCGAGAACACGCGACATATAACCGAGCGTGGTAGAAGCATGGATTTTAAACACGCGTTGAGTTGATGTGCTGGTCTCCCTCGTGAAATAACTGGTAATGTTTGACTAAAATCTACAGCGAGTAAAACGACATTAGCTCCTATTTTTTTTTTTTACGATCTCTGAGATGTTGCTTTTTTCGGTTCAAGGCTTCATAAGCTCTTTTATGTTGTATGGTGTACTTATCCCAAACCATCATCTTTGAATGTTGCAAGACTTTCGCCTTGTATGTAGATCAGGGTAATTACATTCATTGCATTCCTAGTCTGAATCACAATCTGATTGTATGGGTGGTTACCTGGCACTGTAGGGTTGCCACCCGTCCTTTAAAATACGGAATCGTGCCGCGTTTGAGAATGAAATTGCGCGTCCCGTTTTGAATCAATACTGGACGGGATTTATCCCGTATTTTTTTTATCATTTTTTTTTTAAAGCAGCGTCTCATGCAAATCATCCCACACGCATTTTATGAAGATGCCTCCTTTCCTACTTTTGATTGGGTAATACTTGATGTCATCGTTAGTTTGATTGGTGTTTTTAACTGTCCAGTGAGTAGGGCGTGTCTTTCAACGGAATGAAAAAAAGGCCCACCCGACGACCCACCCATTCCATTTTTATATATATAGATAATATAATAATGATGAATGTAATAGTTGCATTAAGTTCTATGTAACTTATTCTTTTGTACGTCCTGAGCAGGTTGCTCGACATTCCAACACTAAACACTCCCTTGGCAGGGTGTTCAAAGATCAGGTAATCATAAGGAGGGATGTGGCTGGCTGTTTGACTTTAAGAAAGAGTGAAACTTTGTTCACTACTCGATCTTGTTGACATGAGACTTTAATTGAAATTGTGTGCTCATGTAACGCCTTACAGGCTTTCTCTGTGAATGACACCATGATTATTAATATTTGCTCACTTCATGGTTATGCTGCTGCCATCCACATGTGAATGGTTCATCATCAGTGAGAGGACATCTTTCAGTTATGGAGGTCTTTTATATCTCATAAACCAATTCTTTTGTCTCGAAATTACAAATAATTTCTCTATGAGATTGTCACATACGAGCGCATGGGGAGCAGCTGAAGGACCCGATGCACATCGCGACAAACTAACCTCTCTCTCTCTTTTCCCATAGAAAGGACGAAGCGCCGCCACCATGATCCATCCCGCATAAACAAAGCACCATCACTTCTGGGTTCCTTTCTTCCCTCTGGTCCCCTATTGATGACGTCCAATAGCCATCCACCACCATGCCTTCCCAGCATCCCACGTCTCTAATTTCCGGTCCGGCTCTTTATAATATCTGTGCAACCATCCCTGTTTGGCTAATGCATTTCTCTTTTTTGTTGGAGATTCCAAAAGACCTTTTCTGTTGCAGTATACGGGGCCCAAAAACCCCAAATCTTTATGACTTGTTTGTCTCATTATTACAAGATACATTCTTGGTCAGGTACCAGTGGATGTGGACATTGCTCCATGGTGGGGAGAAGGAACAGAGATACTCAGAAATGCAACAAGTTGGCAGAAAACCTAATCCAAAATACTGGCTACCATATCAGCCAATCCCAAGTGGAAGTCAATTTCAACAAAGAGACTCCAAGATATTGTGTGCTCATGTAACACCTTACAGTCCATTTCTGTGAATGACACAAGGATGATTAATATTTGTTAACATCACGGTTATGCTGATGCCAACCACATGTGAATGGTTCATCATCAGTAACAGGACATCTTTCAATTATGGAGGTCTTTTATACCTTGTAAACCAATTGTTTTGTCTTGAAGTAACAAATAATTTCTCTATGAGATACATAAGTATATTTAGACAGGAACCAGTGGATGTGGACATTTCTACGTGGTTGGAAGAAGGAACAAAGATACTCAGAAATGCAATGAGTTAGCAGAAAACCTAATCCAATATACTAGCTACCATATTTGCCAATCCCAAATGGAAGTCAATCTCAGCAAAGAGACCATAAGACGTCTAACCTGTGCTTTCAGATCAGCTGAATATGTACTGTTCACACTTGGTGGGACTGAATGTTTCATTCATTGCATTCTCAATAATATTTCTGATCCTTATCATCACTGGCCTACAATGTTATCTTTTCAAATGACAATTGACTTCCTTACGCTACGTACATTATTATTTTTAGTAGCTTTGACACTTCTGGTTATCCAACTTAATAGGATATTGGAGTGATTATGGATAGGAGAATATTTTTTATTAATTGACTCCCTTAAAATAATCTGAGCATAGACGCCTGTCTTAAGCATTGGATAAGCAGTAACCTTCTGTGCACATCAAAGTTCAAGAGAATTTGTTTCATTTCATAGGAAACCAACTGTCACTGAATGGTCAACTACAGCCTATGAAATAATTGTCCTCTAAAAGACTCTCATACAAGTCATCTCTATCTCAGAAGATAAGCCAAATAACTGAATGGTGCCAAAACACTGCTGTCAGGACTTTCTGATATGAGAGCTGAGTTTATTACTTTAGCTTCACATTTCCAGGAGTCAGGGAGTGGCACCTCATTCCATCTGATAACTATTGATCATCAAAGGAGTAACAATATCACCTGTGTACAGTATTTCAGTATTAGCTTGTGCCACAGATTGGTCAACTAACTTGCCTAAGAGTGTCCCTTGTGATGCTCCAGTGTTGTTCACAGCCTTAGCGAGAAACTGAAAAGGTGACAATGGAAACCACAAAGTGGATCAGCACAGGCCTTAAGAATTTGAGGACTGACTCCATCTGATCCCACAGATTTTCCTGTGAGTAGCTTCCTCACTTGTCCCCTTACTTGGTTGTCAGTTATAGTCAGTCCACGCTGATGGTCAGAAGTGAACTCATAACTGGCCATTCCAGTTGACATGTTAGGAGTTGTTGATGTAGTATTGGTGTTGTAGGGAGACTGGTTATTGGAAGAAGGTGACAGTGGATGGGAAAATGTATTAAAAAAAAAAAGTTGGTTCAGGGCATTAACTTCATCCACAACTCCTTCAAGACTCTCTGAGACAATGATTGCTTGAGTTTGGAAATGATGCCCAGCCCAATCCTGACTTCTTTTATGATATTCTGAATAAGTGTGTTTTCAATTTTAGCTGTGTAAGCTTTGAAAGGCACTTATAGATAGATAGATAGATAGATAGATAGATAGATAGATAGATAGATAGATAGATAGATAGATAGATAGATAGATAGATAGATAGATGCAATATAAAGTGAAGTAACAAAAAAATGAACAGGCACTTAAACAAATCACAAGGGTATGTCCATCCATCACTTCTTGAAGTTTCTTGTTCCATCACAGGGTCCCAGTAACCCAGAGCCTAGAAAAGCAGATTTGCCATAGAAACAAAGGTGCACAGGAGAGAGGAGAACATGCAAACTCTACACAGATGGTGCCCATGGGAAATTTGAACCCAGTGCTCTGGAGGTAAAATACAGTGACCCTAACCCGTGAATCGTAACAACACGTCATTGGTGACTTCAATCTGACCTCAATGAGTGAACTTATCTGGACTCTGTGATGGACGGTCACCTCCACTAACTCCATTTTCTGCCTTCAACTGATCCTGCTAAGATACACTCTTATTCCTCCCTGCAACCCTGCATTAGACCAAAAAGGATAAGAAAATATATAAAATATTTATGATTGTAATAAGTGACTGACTGTATATCTTTAATATGCTTCATTTCACAGGTAGGCGTTGTCATCTGAAGATGGCTCACCTTTGGAAATCGCCGCCCTGGGCCGATCCTTCCAGGTGGAGATGCTATATAACTGTAGTACTGACTCACTCATTCTAAGAACAAATTCAAGTTATTTTCTTAAAATTCTCATTAATTAGAAAAAAGTGGTATTTTGGGATTAAAGTCTCATGAAAATGACAATTTTAATTTACTTAATGTTTCTGTTTGATGTTGTTCTTTTCACCAGGTGTCATTGTGTGGGATTTGGAAAACCTCAAGAAAAACCTCAACATTAAACCACAGAAGAAAACACAATTCAAGGTCATCACTTCTGACTCCTTGGATAAGAAAACTTCAGCTTTAAACATGACAGCCTCACTCAAAGTGAGCTTCTTAGGCGGCTGGAGCTGCCAAGTACCTCACTGACAGTCGAGGGTCGCCCTGAACTACGGCACAAGAATGGAGCAGCTGAGCATGAGCCACTTAGGGAGGTGGAGTGGGGTTTCTGTAGTCAACAAAACATGGAGTTAAATAACCCAAATACAGTGGCTGCAAAATTGTGGTGTCCATGAGACCAATTGCATCATATTGACTAATATGAGATTAAAATATAATAAGACTGACTTTAGCATGTTACTATTAAGTAAAATACCCCATATGGGGCTGGATGGTCTTTTGGCCTGGAACCCCTGCAGAGTTGTTTTCTTTTTCTATCCTCCCTGAGCATCAGCCCATAGATTGGATTTATGTTAATGGACTTAATAAACTTATCTTCAGATTAGGATTCTACTACTAGTAAATCTGAGTTATATAAGTGCATATTGATTCTTTATCCATTATTGGCTTATATTATATTTATTTAGTTACATATAATTATTTCTAGCTTGCTATTTTTTTATTCATGACTATTCTTTTATATTGTGTAAAGCACTTTGAGCTCCATTCCTTGTATGAAAATGTGCTACAGAAATAAATGTTGTTGTTGTTGTTTTTGTTTATTTATTTCCGTTGTAAGACACGTGACAATAAACTTAACAGACAAATGTCAAATTTTTTCTTTTTTTTTTCTTTTTTTTTTTTAACCGATCTTTTCAGGAATATCTTTTAGCTGTCTCACAACGTGCTTATTGAATCTTCGTGTTGGTGATTTGACTCTGATAGTCAGGATCAAAATAATGCGTGGTTTACCCGCACATCCCAAAGTCGCACTGCTAGCTTAATTACTGAGGACATCTAGTGGACAAGCGGTGCAAGTGCGTTTGTTGTTTCTGCCAGTCCTGCTATAACTCAATGGAGCGGAGGCAGAAGCGCCACCGGCTTTTAACAAGGCGTCACAGTCATTTGAGTTCAGGAGCTTAGTAAACTATTTTAAAAGTTGGGATATTATTTATTATTTATTTACTTCTTCAATGAAACATACACCACGCTTTTATTAATTATTCTTTCCAAATAAATAAATAAATAAATAAATATTAATTTATACTAATAAAAGGCAAAGCCCTCACTGACTGACTGACTCACTGACTGACTGACTGACTGACTCATCACTAATTCTCCAACTTCCCGTGTAGGTAGAAGTCTGAAATTTGGCAGGCTCATTCCTTACAGCTTACTTACAAAAGTTAGGCAGGTTTTATTTCGAAATTCTACGCGTAATGGTCATAACTGGAACCTGTTTGACTGATTCACTCTTCACTAAGTCTCCAACTTCCTGTGTAGGTAGAAGTCTGAAATTTGGCAGGCTCATTCCTTACAGCTTACTTACAAAAGTTAGGCAGGTTTTATTTCGAAATTCTACGCGTAATGGTCATAACTGGAACCTGTTTGACTGACTCACTCATCACTAATTCTCCAACTTCCCGTGTAGGTAGAAGGCTGAAATTTGGCAGGCTCATTCCTTACAGCTTACTTACAAAAGTTAGGCAGGTTTCATTTCGAAATTCTACGTGTAATGGTCATAACTGGAACCTGTTTTTTGTCCATATACTCTAATGGAGGAGGCGGGAACGAAGGTAAATGACGTTAATTGTTGACTGTCTTTTAATACTGTGTAAGCATACATATTAACACATGTGCAATTAAACGTGTGCATTTACAGGGTGATTTCTCAGGCTTAAAAGCCTTTTATTAAAAAGGTAAATGCAAACTCTTTTCATTCTGAAGGGCACAAACCACGTTAGATTTCAGCCATTAAACGCGCAAAAATGTCAGTACACCAGATAAATAAGCGCAACATATTATCAGGTGTATTGTTTGCTTACAATACATATACAAATGTGTTAATCGTTAACTAATATTATGGGATGGTGTTTTTCGACTTGCGCCTTGATTTAAATGATTGCATGTCTTGGTGGGTTTGCGTAGCTTATTGTCAATATCTTTACACCTCTTTTTAAGACTTAATTTAAAAAGGTTTTCTTTTCTTCTTAATTAAAATTTAAAAGCAATACTTAACCGCTGCAAAGCCCCTCTAGCGCTGACGTCCGACGTTCGATTAGCGTAAGCGAGTGCAATGAGTGTGTACGCCTGATGAGCCAAGAATAAGGGGAAAACAGGTGTCGTGTACTCTTTGCATTATTTGACAGTAAACTATTTTCATCCATTCTATGATCTGCTTCTCACAACTGAAGGCACCGTGGCTGATGTTACCTGACTTGCTGGCCAACCATAAGCGTTACCTGGTAGGTAACCACCCACTCACTTCACTCCAATACGGGAATCGAACCTCGGACGTCAGCGCTAGAGGCGAAGCCCCTAAAATTGTGCCACGGCGTGTGGTTCGTTTATTTATTATAAGTTCATAGACCTACAAAAGGTTGCCATTGATTTGAGGCAAGATTGCTTTTCTCATGTACAACTATACGTTGCATTCTTAACAGTAAGCTTGCACGGCTTGGTCATATTACAACCTGAGTGCTGAACTGACAACGTCGTATACAAACAGAACTATAACAATTGTAATAAATAAACAAACAAAAAAAAAAGCGAAGAACCCTTGGATTTAATAAAAAGGCTCTTTCCTTGGCGAAGCAAGGAAAAAGGAAGACCTTATATGGCGTTCGTTTATAAAACAGCGGAAAAGCTGTGTTAAGGCTGCTTCACAAAAAAACAGATCCTTAACAAATTTCTATTGGGATATTTTCCATCAATTTAAAAAGCATTTCTTCTTCATAAAAATTTAAAAGCAGTACTTTGTGGGGATTTATATATATATATATATATATATATTTGCAGTTGGAGACCCACAAAGGGAGAAAAAACGAATCACGTATCATAAAATAGTTTTATTCCTGAGCTTTCAACCCCTATCAGGGGTCTTCATCAGTGGATAATGCTTAGACTTACAAGAATCAAAGGCAATATATAGCAACACATTCGGGGGGGGGGGGGGGGGGTGGGTGTTCTGTGACTAAGTCCGTATGATCAAAAAGGGGGGGGGGGGTTTATCGTTAAATTAAAGTGCATATGTCCTTCTTAAGTTGGCATATGCTGGGTTTATGTCCAAGTGTCTGTTGATGGCATTTTCATCTGATAGCCAAGACTCGGCCAACTCTCTGGCGCTTTTTGTACTGGCCTTAAATTTTACTTTCACGTTGTCCCAGTTGAATGTGTGTCCTGTCGATTTAGTATGTGCATATATCAAAGATAGTGCGTCCTTTCTTCTGACAGCGTTGCGATGTTCCTGTACACGTGTTGAAATTCTTTTTGACGTTTGTCCTATGTATACAGCTGAGCAAGAGTTGCATGGAATACTATAAACTGCGTTTCGTGTTTCGGCTGTCGATTTCTTGTTTTTAGCATTAAACAGGACCATGCGCAGATTGTTGGTGGGTTTATGTGCTATTTTGATGCCCCACTTGGTCAGGGTGCGTGCCGTGCCTTCTGACACATTATGGTGGTATGGGAGTGAATGCCAGGTGGGGTGGGGGTTCTGATGTACGTCGCTTGTATGCTGATTCCTTTGGCGCCTGCTGTGTAGACTCCGATTAATGAATGATTTTGAGTATCCGTTCGAGGTGAAAAGTTGAAACAGCGTCTCTCATTAATTTTTGTTTCCTTGGTATTACAATGCGTGTGGACTCGTTTAAATAGGGTTTTCACGCAGCTCCGTTTATGAGATACCGGGTGATTGCTGGCGAAGTGTAGAATCTTGTCTGCGTGGCATTGTTTGCGGTAAACACTTGTGGTCAGGGTGGCGTCACTATTTCTTTTGATGTAAATGTCCAGGAAATTGATGTGTCGATTATTTTCTTTTTCCACTGTGAACTGGATTGCAGGGAATATTGTGTTAATATGATTGAAGAATTCCTTCAGCTGGTTCTTTCTTAATATGACGAATGTGTCGTCTACATAGCGTATCCAAATTTTGGGTGTAATCTGGGATAAAGCTATGTTTTCAAATCGTTGCATTACCAGTTCAGCTAGGAGTCCCGATAACGGTGATCCCATCGGCATGCCTTCTTTCTGTGTGTAATACTTGCCGTTGAAATGAAAGTGCGTTTTTTGGCAAAGTGATATTAGGTGCATTAAGTCTTTGATGGACAGTTTGGTTCTTGTCTCTATGGTGGGGTCACTATCCAGTTTCATTAATAATGTTTCTGTGGCCAGTTGGGTCGAGATCATGGTGTATAGCAATATAACATCAAACGAGACCATGATCTCGTCCTCGGCGATGGATGCGTCATTCAAGCGCTGTAATGCCGACTCCGCGCTGTTGACAGAATAATCGGAGTCGTCAGTTAAATGTTTAAGTAGTTGAAAAAGTCTTTTTGACAAGTTGTATGATGGCCCGCCTATTAGGCTAACCACTGGTCTGTATTTTAGTGGTGTTTTGTGTATTTTTGGGAGTCCATAAAATTCCGGGCAGTTAGCATCATTGGATTTCATTTTGTGAAATTTCTGTACATCTAGGCGGTTACCATTTCGGAGTTTTGTCAGAGTATAGTTTATTTTATTCTGTGTGGTTTTCGTTGGGTCGTTATTTAGCTGTTGATAGGTATTAGTGTCCGAAAGCATTTCTTCTATGGCTGTGGTGTATTGTTCTCTGTCTAGGATAACAGTTGCGCCTCCTTTGTCAGCTGGTGTAATAATAATGCTGTTGTCATTCCGTAAAGATCTTAAAGCTTTCTGTTCACTTGCCAGAATACGTGTGGTTGGTTGTCTTGTGTGTAGCTGGCTGGCGACGTTGCATCTTATTTCTTGTGCCTGTTCTGTTGGTATTTTTTCAGTTGCTAAGATATGTTCTAACGAACCGAGGAAGTTCATGTTAGATGCGTCCTTATAATTGAATTTTAATCCTCTGGAGAGAATATTGTGTTCTGTGGTGGAGAGCCGTCTTTTGGATAGGTTGTGTACTCCGGGTTGGGGGTTGTTCACATATTGATTTCCAGTGAGTTTACCCCATTTTTTGTTGAGTGTATTTCGTTTATAAATACGGTTTTTGGAAGCGGTGTCCTGGATCCTTTTAGTCCATTCCTCCGTAACCGTTTGTCCACATGTTGTGATTAGTTTAGCGTGTTGCTCCATAATTACAGATCGGTAAAAGTTTCGTTGGCGGTGTGTTTCCGTGATAAGTTCATACAAAACTCGTTTAGTAAACTGTTGCATGATGGTTGACATTTTCGGGGTGTTCGTTGGTGGCTTGAATCGTAGGCATCTCGGAGTTACATCGTGCCTGATGCAACTGTGGAGGAAGAAGAGTTTTTCATAGCTGTGCCCTTCACGGATTGCCGAAGTTTCCCATCGTCTAATGCATTGGAGGGCTTCGTGCCCGAAGGTTGTACGAATGGAAAAGAAGGTCTGTGATACGGTTTGCATATTTGCAGTTGGAGACCCACAAAGGGAGAAAAAACGAATCACGTATCATAAAATAGTTTTATTCCTGAGCTTTCCTCTGCAATCCAGTTCACAATGGAAAAAGAAAATAATCGACACATCAATTTCCTGGACATTTACATCAAAAGAAATAGTGACGCCACCCTGACCACAAGTGTTTACCGCAAACAATGCCACTCAGACAAGATTCTACACTTCGCCAGAATTCACCCGGTATCTCATAAACGGAGCTGCGTGAAAACCCTATTTAAACGAGTCCACACGCATTGTAATACCAAGGAAACAAAAATTAATGAGAGACGCTATCTGTTTCAACTTTTCAC